>NW_015388192.1:127194-172634 GCF_001527695.2 Protobothrops mucrosquamatus | reverse complement strand
TAAAATAGACCTTCGCTGGTAATGCAAAGGACTTGCCTAAACTTTTACTTACAGTAAGAAATTTCATGGGGTTATAAGTGCATAAAAGTTGTGGATTTCTGTTATCCTGGATGCCTGTTAATATCATGCTTATCCTAAATATGAGAGTTGTGTCAGTGAGGACAATATCTTGGTTTTTTTAAATCTTATATTTAACTTATACCCCCTGCACAATTTTATAATGTTGCAAAAGAGTGTATTTTAGCTGGGTTCATTTTGGTACCACTAGTTACGAAGATCTGGTACAGGATAATTTGGGATCACTTTTTCCCCACTGTCTCTTCTTGCCTGACCATATCTAGTATGCTTTAGGCCTCCTCTATCATGCCATCTGGTTGAACCCTGGAGTTGTGCCATTTCAGTGGCTGGGGGCCTCTAGATGCTCCCATGCAACACCTCTCCTGCGTGAGCTGCACTGGCTGCCTGTGGCCTTCCGGGTGCGCTTCAAGGTGTTAGTAACAACCTTTAAAGCGCTCCATGGCAATGGACCTAGGTATTTGCAAGACCGCCTCCTACCAAATACCTCCCTTCGACCAGTCCGCTCCCACAGAGAGGGCCTCCTTAGGGTGCCGTCGGCCAGACAATGCCGGCTGGCGACCCCCAGGGGGAGAGCCTTCTCTGTGGCAGCTCCTGCCCTCTGGAATGATATACCCCCCGACCTACGTTCAACTGCGGACCTGCGCCTTTTTCGCCGAGCCCTGAAAACCCATCTATTTCGTGCGGCCGGCCTGGCGTAGTCTTCATTAGGTTTTAGTATAGGTTTTTATATGGGGTATTTTAGAGCAGGCCTTTATTTATTGAATTTGATTTTAGAATAGATATTTATTGTGATTTTTATTATCACCTGTTCACCGCCCTGAGTCCTGTAAGGGAGATAGGGCGGTATACAAATCTAAATAAACATAAACATAAACACAGCATCCCCCAGTGATTTGGATGGTCCCAGCTGACAACTCTGCTGCTTCCCAAGGCCTTGGGTTAAGAGGTTAGTTGAGGTCGGCTATTATTGATATGATTTGTTTTTGTTTTGTGATTGGAGTTATTATTTTATGCCCAGGCACCAGGAGCTATATATTGTAGTTTTGTTTTTAATTGTTGCAAGCTTGGGTCCCTGTGGATAACTTGACCCCCGTATATTTAGTATATTTATTTAATCATTACTACTATTGTGTAGTAGTTTAGTAACAGTTGAGATCACTGGTGGAAGACGTAATACTCATATGGATTGGACCAGAAAGTCGAGAAAGTTACCACGGGCGAAACGGTAACATTGATCACCACCCTAAGTCGGTCAAGCGTAGTGATTGGTAGAACCGGTAGCTAATTTTTTGTTGCCCAGGCCCAGAATGGACTTCCGGAAGCGGCATCCACACAGAGAACCGGTTGTTCACATATTTGAATCCCACCATTGGTTGTAACTGAGTCTATCAACCTTGATGCTGGTTGTCGTCTTCTTCTCTCTCTTTCCACCTTTCCCATTACTGTGGCCTTCTCCAGAGATCTAGATCTTTGCATAATGTGTTAAATCTGGTAATTTGTGATGTGAATGGGAAATCTGGATTGATTAGTTCAATGATCCATTGCTTTGTTTTCTTGTTTGTCTATGGTATTCTTGGAGTCTTCTCTAACGCCAAAGATCAAAAGCATCGATATTTTGCCTATACTACTTCTTCAAAGTCCAACTTTTGCTTCCATTGAGGGTCTCAGGGAATACGACTGCCTGCATTATTCTGATCTTTCTAGGTATAAACTTTGGAATTCAACCCTCGCTCGTTTTTTCGTGCATGTATTTTTAAATTTTCAATAACACTTTTTTTAGAAGTCAAAAGTCTGCATTATTACATATAAATAGCAATTTTTCAAAACGACGGGCCATTCAGCGTGCTAAATTCACCCTAATACCATCGAAAGAAAATTGAGAAAGTGGCATTTCCAGCTTTCTAGAGTTCCTGTTTAAAGTAATGATTCCATTTTCACCACAATTTAGGATGAGAGCCAATATTATGTCCTACAATTTCACAGACACGCATGCCGATTATTCATAAACACTCTGCACATTAAACTAAACTTCAGACTAAATAGCTTTTGATAATATGGCCACAGCACTTTGTTAACTCAAATATAACACACAATCCCACAAACTATTTTTTGAGGTTCCAAATCACTCAGAAAACACCACTCAATCGCCCAAAATTATAGAAATATTGGTATATTTACCTATTTCTGCTAACTTTTCAAAATCAGTTGCAGACATCCTTCGGGTGAACAAAATCCGTTTACCAGGTCAGTATTTGACTGATGTTTCAATAATGCGCAATCAAACCTAAATACAGACAAAAGTGAGTATCTAAATTTCAGAAAGTCTCTTGCTATTATTTGAATCATGCCATGCTTTTTCTTTTCTAGCTGTGCTAAGAGATTCCTTGTGGAATTTAATTTGAGTCTGGCTTTTCAGAAGCCCAGATTAAAGGAACAGAAATAAATGGTTTTATGGCACCTTGGTGGCTGCTAATATTATGACCTGTTAATAAAACATCCTTCCAGTTTCACTATCAAGTTAATTCACACAATATTACTTGGGCAGGTATATCCACTATCCAGAAGTGGTCTGTATGGAACCACAAAACCTTCACTTTTGCATCCGTAAAGTCAGAGGCTGCATAGCAAGTGAGGATCTTTCTCCTTACATTGTTTGAGATGCAAGTTCAGCTGATAAAGATGGTCTGATGCTTAGTTCAAGAGGCAATTATTTGAAGAGAGGACACTAAGGGCAGAAGGTTCCTACTGAGCTGTATTGCATGAAAACCTATGATGTTGTCATTCAGTTGCAAAAGAAAAACCAATTTAGAATGAGCAATGTTTACGTCAAGATTGTCCTCAAAACTTTTAGATTGTGTTGCCAACTGACAGCTGATTTGGAAAGACAGCGAAGGAAAACAGCAGAAACAACTGAATATGAGTGGTAGACTTCCAGAAGATCAAAATGAAAACAGAGAAGTGTTTGTCGACCTTGGAAACAATGCAGGCGAGTCAAGCATGGTCCTAGATAATAAGAATCCTGATTAGGCAACATGGTTAGGGAAGGAGGAACCTCTACACCAGTGGTTCTCAACCTTTTTAATGCCGCGACCCCCAACCGGTTGTAAGTCGAGGACTAAACCGGTCGTAAGTCGAGGACTAAACTGGTCGTAAGTCGAGGACTACCCAACCGGTCATAAGTCGAGGACTTTCCCTGCCCGGGAGTGCCGCGCATGCGTGGTTCCGCCCCCTGCGCCAGCCGAGGCGTAGCTGGCAAGCGGCAGAGACGGAGCAGGCCGACCACCAGCTGGCCCAGCCCAAGGGAGGTAAGGCACCTGCCGGAAAAGGGGAAAAAATGGCGGACAGCCTTGCTTGGCGGCCCCCGTGAAATGGTCGATCGACCCCAAATGGGGTCGCAACCCATAGGTTGAGAACCGCTGCTCTACACAGTTTCTCCAAGGATGAAATGCACCTCCACTTTCAGAAACTTGCACGGATTGTACCAGACCTTTACTTGATTGAGAAACAGGAGAGTCCACAGGGGGGGGGTCAAAACAGTCAAGATAGTGGCTACAAGCCCCTTTTAGATGAGGAATGTGTTCACATCTTGACTTTTTAGACTCCCCATCATGGTTTGATGGATGAGACATATATATGGCACCCTTATGGATGTCCTTTTGAGGAAGAATAATCAGGAAAGATCATCAGTCACAAGAGTTAATCTGGTTTTTGAGAAGTAAATTGGTCGAAGAATTGTTTGCAAGAGAAATTTGTGCTTTAAGCAAAGAGTAGGATACTGAGCGCCAAAGAATTGAGGCCTTTGAACTATGGTGCTGGAGAAAACTCCTGCGAGTCCCCTGGACTGCAAGGCGATCAAACCGGTCAGTCCTAGAGGAGATCAATCGGCTCTTTAGAAGGCCAGATCCTGAAGTTGAAACTCAAGTACTTTGGCCACCTAATGAGAAGGAAGGACTCACTGGAGAAGAGCCTAATGCTGGGAAAGATGGAGAGCAATAGAAGAAGGGGATGACAGAGAATGAGGTGGCTGGATGGAGTCACTGAAGCAGTAGGCGTGAACTTAAATGGACTCCAGAAGATGGTAGAGGACAGGAAGGCCTGGAGGAACACTGTCCATGGGGTCGCGATGGGTCGGACATGACTTCGAAACTAACAACAACAACAACAATAACAACAACAACGATATTTCCCAATCACTTTTTCTGAACCGTACCAGTACATTTAGCAAGACTGTCATGATATGCTCCTTTATGGGTACTGTAGTAACCATTTTACAGGTCTACGTTGGTCTGTTAGAAATAGACCTCCTTTACAGACTGTTTCAAATTCTGCCTGGCTATGTTTATGCCTCTACTAAGAAGAATTGGCTCCCCAGACTGGAAGAGATGAATTTTGGTTTCTCTTTCCTCAACTCAGCAACTGAATCTCAAGGCTTGGCATATTTGTCTACACCCGAGCCACAGATATTCGCCACTATTGCAAACTGGGCGATGTTTCCAGGCTAACCAGAATCTGGAGCAAAACAGTTGCTGTGATTAGAGGAGACAACAACTAACCCCACAATTCAGGGTTTCAATCCCACAGCTCCTACTTTCAAATTCAGTTTTAATGCAAGCTGTTGAATTACTAACATACAGGTATCATGGAGATGAAAGAGTAGCATTGTGCACCTCAAGGTTTCTGTGGTGAACTGCCAATGCTTTTTACAATTGCATTATGGTGGGAATTACTTATCTATATGACAGAAAGAAGTTGCAGCATAACAAGCTTTAAAGATTTATATTCTGAGATCTTGAAAGCGGCAAGAATTCAGCAGATGCGTGGAGATATATGTGGAGAAGGAAACTTGGTGTCTTTCACATTAACTATGGAAAGAGAGAGAGAGAGAGATGGAGGTTTAGCTATAACACCCCCCCCCCATCAAAACTCCATCAATTTTGCAAATTTCAGGTGTTTTAGTGTAGTTTTCTCAACTTCACTAACTTTAAGATGAATGAAATTCAATTTCCAGAATTCCCCAGCCAGCATGCTGGGGAAGTCTACCACATATCTTAAAGTTGCCGAGGTTAAGAAACACTGCTCCAGCGTACAGTACACCAAATATTTGGAGCTATGTGTCTGCACATGCAATACATCAGGAAGCTATAACAAGGTAGGCAGAGCTGACAGTACAATTGTGGATTTAATTATTCGCACAATTAGATATACTTAACTTTCATTCATTGCAAAAGATCTGACAGCAGATTTACTTGACAAAATTAATTCTGACTGTCAGCCAAACTCAACATTACTAAGTCATAGATTAAACAGTTCCGTGTGGAAAGAAATTAGGTAAATACATGCCATGTATCTAACTGTAAACTATCCTGATTAGTTTATTTTTGAGAAAGATGACAAATAAGATCACATCTAACCACTCTAAAGGAACTGTCTTAAACCAGTGCTTTACGAACTTGGCAACTTTAAGATATATTGACTTCAACTCCCTGAGCATGCTCATCTAGGGCACGGCTTTTCAACCAGTGGTACGGGTACCACCTGTGGTACATTGGCACCTGGCAGGTGGTACGTGACCATCCTAGAAAAGTGGTAGCGGGGGAGGGGAATGAGCTGAACCGGTGGCAGCACCGCACAAGCCTGAGCGAGATGGTTGGAGTTGCAGGGCTGTCAGGGCTCAGCGGAAGCGCCAGGATCAGCGCCAGACTCCAGCTGGAGCTCGGCACTGATCCTGGTGCTTCTGCTGAGCCCTGAAAAAGCACCAATCAGCTGGAAAGCAGCACTGATCCTGGTGCTTCTGCTGAGCCCAGAAGAAGCACCGATCAGCTGGAATGTTGCAGCATCTCCAGGGTCTTGTGATTTACATTCAGATGCTTGGCAACTGATTCATATTTATGACGGTCACAGTGTCCCAGGGTCATGTGAAGTGACCAAAACCTTCTGCAACCACCCAGCAGACGGGGGGAATAAAAGCCAAACACCCCCCCCCCACCCCCACTGCCAATCATCAGCAGAAATGCTCACAACAATGAAAACCTCGGACAGGAGGAAGAGCACCGGGCGGGCAGGCAGGTGTCTTGATCGGCTGTGGCTCGAGGGGCACTTTTTTCAGTGCATTACAATTTCGAACAGACACTAAGCGTACTGTTGTAAGTCGAGGACTACCTGTACTTTATCACTTTTTTCCTTTTTTTTTCTTTTGGCCATCAAGTTTTTGACACCTTGCTAGGTGACTGGTGGTACTCGGATGTTGCCATATCCTAAAAGTGATACAATGGGTGAAAAGGTTGAAAAGCCCTGAGCTAGGGAATGCTGGGAGTTGAAGTCCACTTACCTTAAAGTTGCCAAGTTTGAAAAACATTAATCTAAACACTTGAAAAACACTAATCTAAACACACACGCACAAATTGTTTGGGGCAGTCAGATCTTATCCTGCTGTCCATCTTGGAACAGTCAATCAAGACTGGAGAATGCACGAATCAAATTTTACCTCCACTGTGGGGCTCCAAAGAGGCGGCTAATTGTACTTACAATACAGGTAGTCCTTGAGTTATGACCACAATTTCTGTTGCTAAGTGAGGCATTTGCTAAGTGAAGTTTGCCCCATTTTACAATCTTTCTTGCCACCGTTTTTAATGGCATCGTTGCAGTTGTTGAATTAGTAACGTGGTTGTTCAGTGGATCTGGCTTCTCCATTAACTTTGCTTTATCAGAAGGTCGCAAAAGGTGATCATATGACCCTGGAACCAGTGGTGGAATTAAGCCGGTTTGCACCACTTCGGCAGAACCGGTAGCCAATTTTTTGTTGCCCAGGCCCAGAATGGACTTCCGGAAGCAGCATCCACACAGAGAACCGGTTGTTCACATATTTGAATCCCATCACTGCCTGGAACCCTGCAACCATCATAAGTATGAGTCAACTGCCAAGCATCTGAATTTTGATCACATGAACATGGGGATGCTGCATGTGAAAAATGGCCATAAGTACTTCCAATGCCGTTGTAACAAACTGTTGTAAGTCAAGGACTACTTGTACATCTTTAGTATGATCCTTTTGATAACTGTATCTTGAGGGGGGGGATTTTATTGTTTATTTCAGGGTTTCCCAACCTTGGCAATTTTAAGATTTGTAGACTTAACTCCCAGAATTCCTCAGTTAGCCATACTGATAACACCCCCCCCAATGTCCATTTCTTCTTGCTCTGCCTTATTTTACAAACATCTGTTTTAATCCTAGGCTCCATCACAAACTTCATCTTTGTCCAGTGTGTTATGTGAAGGGAATTCCTTTGACAGATCTAATTTTAAATTACAAAACAAACACAATCAATATTCAGAGCAGATAAGAATCCTTGTGCATATGGAATAAACTCATGCTGGCTCTAATAAATGCTGGTTTTTCAACTCAGCTTCTTGATTTGAGTTTTTACTCTCGGTTTGCATGTTGATGTTCTTTTAATATGTCTTTAGTTTTTAATATGACCTGGAAGTAAGTGCGGCCAATTTTTATGTGATTTCATGATTTGTGAGTGTGCCGATAGGTCAACTACAATCAGAAATCTCTATATATTGCTGATTGGAAAATTTTATGGACTCTTTGTAGGGACTTTTTGCATAAAACTAAACAAATGAATTTATAATTGATTGCTTTGATGGTTAGACAAGCTAGATTATAGAGAGAGTCCCAATGTAACTTCAGAGAAAGAGATAAATTTATAATTGTTCCTATAACTGAAGCCTCATCATTTTTCTCTTTTGTTTTTGTACTTTTCTTTTTACACTTCACCTTCTCTTTTAATTATTCCTTTTTCTTTTTTTTTCTTCTTACTCTCTTTGAGTTAATTCTTACTCTTATTTTTTAAATTTTCAATAAAATTGTATTTAAACAAACAAACTACAAACTAATCTGGAGAAACATCTAATTTAGCCTTTATAACTGGAGATCCTTCAGATATGTTCAAACTTCAACTTCCAAAAATCCCCAATCCTTCAAAATACGTGAAGAGCCCTGTGTCTGTTTTGCATGCATTGCCACCCATTTAAGATTTGGTTAAGGTTTGGTTGTGATCGAGATTACCATCTTGACTTTTCTGACCCTGGGGGTGATGGCGGGGGGGGGGGAATAGGTAAACCAGCACGTGATCCACAATTCTGCTAAGGAAGAAAGATCATTTTCTCTATTGGCTGCACAGCCAAAAGCAGAGGGGGTACATTCACCACTCAGAATATCAAATCCCCCTCCCCTAATTTGTCAGGGCGTGGCTACAGAGGCAGGGAAGGACTTGGCAAATTGCCAGCCAATCATGTGTGTGTGTGTGTGTGTGTGGCTTATGTGGAAATCAGGACAATGTGACCCCCTGCAAAGTAGTTTCTGTTGTTAAGTGAGACATTTGCTAAGTGAGTGTTGCCCCATTTTGTGACTTTTCTCTCCACTCTTGTTAAGCGAATTGTTGCAGTTTGATTAAGTTAGCAACCCGGTTGTTAAGCGAATCAGGCTTCCCCACTGACTTTGTTGGAAGGTCACAAAAAGGGGATCACAGCCACGGTCATAAACACGAACCCAGTCTCCAAGCCATTGGGTTTTGATGACGTGACCCTGGGGATGCTGCAAAAAGGTCGTAAGTGTGAGAAAAAAAAAACCCGGTCAGAAGTCACATTTTTCAGTCCCGTTGTAACTTTGAACCGTCACTAAGCGAACTCTTGTAAGTCGAGGAAGTACCCTGTATTAGAACTAGTCTAGGCCAGGGCTTTTCAACCAGTGGTACGGGTACCACCTGTGGTACATTGGCACCTGGCAGGTGGTACGCGACCATCCTAGAAAAGTGGTAGCGGGGAAGGGGAATGAGCTGAACCGGTGGCAGCACTGCACAAGCTTGAGCGAGAGATGGCTGGAGCTGCAGGGCTGTCAGGGCTCCGTGGAAGCGCCAGGATTAGTGCTTCTTTGAGACTGTCAGGGCTCAGTGGAAGCGCCAGGCTCCAGCTGGAGCTCGGCACTGATCCTGGCGCTTCTGCTGAGCCCAGAAGAAGCACCGATCAGCTGGAATGTTGCAGCATCTGCAGGGTCTTGTGATTTACATTCAGATGCTTGGCAACTGATTCATATTTATGATGGTCACAGTGTCCCAGGGTCATGTGAAGTGACCAAAACCTGCTGCAACCACCCAGCAGATGGGGGGGGGGGAATAAAAACCAAACATCCCCCCCACCCCACCCCACTGCCAATCCTCAACAGAAATCCTCACAACAATGAAAACCTCGGACAGGGGGAAGAGCGCCACCGGGTGGGCAGGCAGGTGTCTTGCTCGGCTGTGGCTTGGTGGGTACTTTTTCAGTGCCATTGTACCTTCGAACACTCACTAAGCCAGTGGTTCTCAACCTGTGGGTCGGGACCCCATTTGGGGTCGATCGACCATTTCACGGGGGTCGCCAAGCAAGGCTGTCTGCCATTTTTTTTGTCCGCCATTTTTTCCCCCTTTTCCGGCGGGTGCCTTACCTCCCTTGGGCTGGGCCAGCTGGTGGTCGGCCTGCTCCGTCTCTGCCGCTTGCCAGCTATGCCTCGGCCGGCACAGGGGGCAGAACCATGCATGCGCGGCGCTCCCGGGCAGGGAAAGTCCTCGACTTATGACCAGTTGGGTAGTCCTCGACTTACGACCGGTTTAGTCCTCGACTTACGACCGGTTTAGTCCTCGACTTACGACTGGTTGGGGTCGCGGCATTAAAAAGGTTGAGAACCACTGCACTAAGCGAACTGTTGTAAGTCGAGGACTACCTGTACTTTATCACTTTTTTCCTTTTGGGGGGAAGGGTCAAGTTTTTGACACCTTGCTAGGCGACTGGTGGTACTCTTGATGTTGCCATATCCTAAAAGTGGTACAGTGGGTGAAAAGGTTGAAAAGCCCTGCTCTAGGCTACAATAGGAGATTCCGGAAAGCCGGAGAGACTCCAGGCTCGGCACCTTCCAGTTTCTTTTTCCCTCCCTGCGCGCTCTGCCTTTGGTTTCGCTCTTGGTTGCGCCGCCCAGGTTCTTCTGGCCACCTTCCCGGGCCGGGGGAGGCTTTAACGTCCCCCGGGGACGAGGCCTGTTCCTGGGATCTCCCCCTTCCTTCTTGCACGGAGCCCCCGTTTCCCAAAAACCCAGCGCCGGGCCGAGAGAGGGCGTGAAAGGCCCTCCGCAGCAATGTCCGCGCCGGCCGCGCTCGCCCCCCGCATCCCAGCCGCCTTCCCAAAGCTCAGGCTCGTTCGCTGCCCGCCGCCAAAGAGACCCGCAGGCCGGCTTCGTCTGCGGGGACCGAGGAGCCGCCCCGGCCAGGAAAGGCGCCGCGCTCGGCCCGCCGTCCCGTCCCGTCCCGTCGCCTTACCTGCCCAGCCCGCGCCGCCCCGGGAGGGAGGAGGCAAGCAAGGCCGCCGGCCAGGTGGGCGCCGCGGAAAGTCCCTGCTCGCGCGGAGGGAGAAGCTGGCTGAAGGAGGCGGGACGGCGGTGGCCCTGCCTTCGCTGACCAGCCCAGGTGCGCGGCCACCTGTTTCACCTGGAGATCCCACCTGCCCGGGCTGAGATGTGTCGCCGCTGCTCTGGGTGACCAGCCTTCCTGGCAAAAGGCGAGCTTGGTTTCCAGGAAAGTCATCTCGAGGTCCAAAGGTGAGCTTGAGCTTTTCTTGCCCTGCTCAGGTGACAGCACCTAGCAGGTCAGGGATAGGCAACCTTGGCTCTTTTATGACTCGTGGACTTCAACTCCCAGAATTCATAAAAGAGCCAAGGTTGCCTACCCCTGACCTAGCTGGACCAGCTTAGCGGGATCAGACACGATCAGTGCTTGAATGGGAGACCACGAGGAAATCTTCAGGCTGGCAGGCTGCGCTGGCCAACCCCAAACCACCCTGGGACAAGATGGGTAGCCACCATTTGGGGCCACGAGAAGCCACCAGGAGACGAGGGTGTGGTCAAAAAAGTCAGGGGAGCTTTTGTTTCTACTTGGAAACCGCTTCTGGGCTTTGTGCTTGAGGTGGGGGGGAAAAATGGTATCACTGGAGGTTTTTAAGAAGAGACTGGACAGCCATTTGTCCGAAATGGTATAGGGTTTCCTGCCTGAGCAGGGGGTTGGACTAGATGACCTCCAAGGGCCCTTCCAACTTTACTATGATGATGATGATGATGATGATGATGATGATGATGATGATTTTGGTTTTACCAATTAGACCAGGGGTGTCAAACTGCCGGCCCACGGGCTGGATGCGTCATGCCAAAACTGTGCCCACCCCACTGCCGGCAACGGAAAAAAAGTCACAATACATTGCAACACATCATGTGACATTGCAAGTTTGACACGCCTGGATTAGATTGATTTGCCGATACAGAAATGGCTAGTGCATGCTATTACAGAAAAGTAAAAAGTTGAGATTTGATTTTAATGTCTGATTTTACTGCAACAGAGAGAGTCGGAGGTCAATGCCTTTTGTTTCTCCCCCTCCTTTCTTCACACCTTTTTTGTTTTCCTTTTTTCTACTGTTGTCTCCCTCTATTTGCTTTTGTATTTTCACGTTTTATGTTATAAATGAATAAAACTTAATAAAAAAAAAAGTCAGGGGAGCCATAATGGTGTGATTAAATCTCTAGCTGGTTTTATTTTTATTTTTGTGCAGCACACACAAAACTGTTGTGGCTGCCCTCTTAACTTTGGACCACACCACACAGTCGCCGCTGCCTGGACTTGAAAATGTCTTAATGGGATTGTTGTTTGCACAATGGTCCCTATGTTTTTTGCGGGGGGGATGGGGGAAGAAACTTGGGGGATGTTCTGGAGCAGGGGTAGTCAACCTTGGCTGTTTTATGACTCGTGGACTTCAACTCCCAGAATTCCTGAGCCAGCTAAACTAAGCTGGCTCAGGAATTCTGGGAATTGAAGTCCACAAGTCATAAAAGAGCCAAGGTTGACTACCCCTGTATCTGGGGGATGGAATCTAGGCATTGAGGTGATTAAGCAGCAAGCTGCCTTTCTCAGGGATGCTTCCCATCCATGATTAATTTACCCATGGCGTATACAACTGGATTTTCTTGGCCTACATGCATACTGGATGTATGATCTGATGATCTGGATTTGTAATATATACACCTTTCTCTGCTCAAAGCTGGTTGACAATTTGTGGCTTGATTAAGTGCACAAGGTGAAAGTAACTGAGTCCATTTCAGCTCCTGGTGACTTCTGGGCCATCCGTTCTTGATCAAGAATGGGTGGATTTTTCTATTGTCCTCCTCGTTTTTTCCAATCTGACCTATAATGTTAGGGTTTCCTGATGGTCCTCCATTCAATTACTACAGGCATGCTGGTCTGCTTAGCATCAACGCCCAAATAAGCTAGGCAGATGTACCACCTGCTAAGAGTTTGCCAAGTACAAATAGGGCCATAAATATCTTTTTTCTTCATCTTTTTGGGAATGATGCTCAGTTTCTTATTTTTATGCTATTCAGAGAGGATTGGCAAAGATTAGCTTGTCAGAGAACCAGAAAAACTCTTTAAGATTGCCTTAAAGTCAAATATTGATGGTGAGTTACGATTTCCATGAAATCATAGAGTAGGGGTCTTCATACTTGGTCCTTTTATGACTTGTGGACTTCAACTCCCAGAATTCCTCAGCCAGGCACGCTGACGTTCACAAGTCATAAAAGGGCCAAGTTTGAAGACTCCTTGGATTATAGAATAACAGAGTTGGAAGGGACCTGTGAGGTCTTCTAGTCCAACCCCCTGCTCAGGCAGGAAACTCTATCCCATTTCAGACAAATGGTTATCCAATCTCAGAGGTTTTCAAACTTGGCCCTTTTATGACTTGTGGACTTCAACTCCCAGAATTCCTCAGCCAGGCATGTTGGCTGACGAATTCTGGGAGTTGAAGTCTACCAGTCATAAAAGGGCCAAGTATGAAGATCCCTGTCTTATACTCAGTATGAGAGTATAAGAGTATAAAAGGTTGCATGGACCTTAGAGAGCATCTAGTCCAAACTTTGCCCAGGATGCGAGACTCTTATCACTAAAACATTTTGGGGTACCAAGAGTCAGTTCATGGTTGGGATGTAGCTTCAGTCCAATGCTTCATTTCATTGAATCTCCATGTTTGTTTTCCAGAAGGTTGTAGATCCCATTACATGTTGGACTGATGATTTTAGAGCAGTGTTTCTCCACTTTAGCAACCCAGTTGTGATGGGTTCAAGTCACTCTTTCAGTGTTTTTGTAACTTAGAATGGTCGCTAAACAAATAGTTGTAAATTGAGGATTACCTTAGTGGTGGGATTCAGCCGGTTGGCACCACTTCGGCAAAGCCCGTAGCTAATTTTTTGTTGCCCAGGCCCAGAATGGACTTCTGAAAGCGGCATCCACACATAGAACCGGTTGTTCACATATTTGAATCCCACCACTGGATTACCTGTATTTCGATTTATTTTTATATTTGGTTAGCTACCCAGAGTTGCTAGATGAGCAGCTGTAGAAATCAAATAAATAAGCTAAATTAATATTCACCTTGGAATGATAACAGTTCCATATGCTTTACCCATCAAACAGCCAATTATTTACCTTAACTCTTCCTGTTCTGTGGCATCATTTCTTCAGAGGCACCCAAAGGAGTGGGGTGAAATGTGCATTAAAAAAAAAAAAGCAGAATGGTGGCTGCCATCTTGATTTTTTTTTGACACATAGCCCACCCACATCATGGAAACCGTTTTGCTTATTTTTATTTACATGAATGATAAAAATAAAATTTATTATTCCTCTCTTAGCTGTGTCTTAAATGCCAATGACTTGGTGTGCACAATGTCATATTGCTGTTTTGGAGTAGAGAGAAATTTTGCTCTAATCCTAGTTTCCCAATCTCGACAACTTTAAGATACGTGGGCTTCAACTCC
Source organism: Protobothrops mucrosquamatus (assembly GCF_001527695.2). NCBI lineage: Eukaryota > Metazoa > Chordata > Lepidosauria > Squamata > Viperidae > Protobothrops > Protobothrops mucrosquamatus. The sequence goes on along the minus strand of NW_015388192.1, from coordinate 158,671 downwards.
CAGAATTCCCCAACCAGCCATGAGATGCTAACTTGAGAATTCTGAGAGTTGAAGTCCGTGCATCTTAAAGTTGCCAAGATTGGGAAACTCTGCTTTAATTAGCCATAATTTTTGAACTTGTTAATGATGGCCATGCAAGCTTTTTGTGTTAGATCCTTGATCCACAAGGAACCTTGTCGCATCTCATTTCTCCATCCATTATTTCTATTTTCCTTTTATCCATTTTTGCACATTAACAACACAACAGAAAATGTATATATGGATTTTCAATTCCCTCCCAATGGATCTAGAATTAATTTTTAACCTAATTTGAAACGGGGGTTCTTAACCTAGGGTCCAAGTACCCAGAAAGGATAAATTTCAGGAGATTTGTGAACTTTGATGGGGGAAAATAATTCACCTTTATTTTAACTAATCTCGAACTGAATGTAGCATTTCATTCAAAAAAGAATTGTTCAATAATGTAATTTATGGCTACTAGACTCCAAAAAAAATTTTAATTTCAAGAAATCTCATTATTATACCTTATAAAAGGCATGTTATTTATTTCATAGATTAATAAAGAAGCATATGAATTACAATTCCAATATGAATCATAAGCACACAAATTAATGAATTATCGTTTTAACCATTTATTAAATGGAAAATAACTCCATTTTATGGAGCAAATATTTCTAATCACAGTATAATAGGTATGTTTGCTTTTTCTTTCTGGGTTTGTTGGGCCCAGGAACTTAATCCCCAAAATGAGATTTGGTTTAAGACAGACATGTCAAACTCGTGACGTCATGTGACGTCACACGATGTATCGGGACTGTTTTGCCATTGCCGACAATGGGGTGGGCGCGGCTTCCGCAGGCTGGCACTTTGACACCCCTGGTTTAAGACAATGTTTCTGAACCTTAGCCATTCTAAGATGTGTGGACTTCAACTCCCAGAATTCCTCAGCTAACATTGGTATTCTGGGAATTGAAGTCCATACATCTTAAAATGGCTAAGTTTGGGAAAGACTGATTTAGGAAGACATTCAACAGTGGGTAGGGTCAAAGAAATGAAAAAAAGGTACCTACCATTCCACATATTACATAAATAGGCTACCACTCCGCCTATTTTTGTATAAACACACAACCCACATAAAAAATGGACGCAACTTTGATCACCCTATCATGACTTCTTTGACTTTGATCACATTGTCATGACTTTTTTTTTTTTACCATTTCCTAACATTCAACCAAACTTGAGGTTGAATCAGGACCATAGAATATAGGGCCTCTTAGATTTTGACCTATAGACATCAATGGACGTTTTCCCGCTATGTTTGGTGCTAAAGTAGATGAACCAACCTGCTGATTAAAAGATGACAACCAACCCACCTTGATGTGAATAGAAACAAATGATGGCTTGATGAATGATCAAGAGATTGCAAGCTGTTGTAATTGCAATTAAAGCTTTGCAACCAGCCGAGAATCATCTGCCAACTCAGCAATGCAGCTTGCATTGAATTCTCTCCTCATGTCCAAATACAAAAAACTGTAATAGACCAAGAATAATGGAACATAATTAAAGCTAACAATGTCTATCAAAACGGCCGCCCTTTGCTTTGGGCATGAATTCTGCCTGTTTGGCAGGCATGTATTTAGATGCAGATTTCCTGGCAGGCAAATGCATGGCTGAGGAAAATATTAATTGATTACATAACCTTGTCTGTTCTGCAATGCTTGCAAACCACATTGCAACTGGTCTCTCTCTCTCTCTCTCTCTCTCTCTCTCTCTCTCTCTCTCCCTCTCAGCAAGAGTCCTGTTTTGGAAACTTCCATACAGGTTTTTCAGTGTGCAGCTAACAAATTTGTGGTGGAGATTAAGCAGTAAGTAAACAAGTAGTAGGACAATCTTGGATATCATCATCTTGCAATTCTCAAGTTGATTCAATTGGTCAGCAATAATGGGCCTCCAGATTGTAACTAGCAAAGCCCCCACCCCATCTTTGTCCAGCCCATCACCCAGAATGACCTGCTCCTCCCCACCTGTGGTTCCTTAGAAAGGCTCACACTGGTTTAGCATCTTGTTCTGGGGCTTCCTAAGAGTGAGGTGTTGAAAACAATGACCCAATATGTCTCTCTGAAGGACCTTCATTTAAAAAAACAAACAAACTTTGAGCAGATGCCAGAACTTGGAGGCCATCCAGTTCAAATCCATTTACTCAATGGTGGGATTCAGCCGGTTCGCACCAGTTCAGCAAAACCGGTAGCTAAGTTTTGTTGAGTTTGGAGAACCAGCTGAATACACACTGCTTTTGGAGGCCTCGGAGGCCTGGAGAAGGCCTCTTAGGCCTAGAATGGCCCGCTGAAAGTGCATGGATGCCACTTCCAGAAGTCCGTTCTAGGCCTCGGAGGCCCAGGTCTGCGTCCACACAGAGAACCGGTTGTTCAGGTATTTGAATCCCACCACTGCATTTACTATAGGATCTACTAGAGCAGTGATGGCAAACCTTTTAGAGACCGAGTGCCCAAACTGCAACCCAAAACCCACTTATGCATCATCGGGGGCTGGGTGGGCGTGGCCCATTGGGTGGGCATGGCTGTGGTAACAGCAGACTGGGTGGGACTAAAAAGTTCAATCAATCAATTCCAACTTTGCGAGATCTTTTTTTTCCCCGTGAGAAGTTGAAATTGATTGATTGAACCTTTTTTTTTTTGTACACGGCGGCGGAGGCCTAAAGCGAAAAGGTTTTATAAAACCCAGCTGAAGGCCTAGGACTGGGGCGAGGGCGTGCGTGCCCACAGAGAGGGTGGCACGCATGCCATAGGTTCGCCACCACGGTACTAGAGCATGTCCGAGATGACCATCCATCCTGTCTGAAGATCTCCAGTGAACAACTGACCACTTCATGTGGCATTTGTTCTATTGGCTGGCAGCTCATGCAGTCAGGGAGTGCCTCTTTAAGACTAACCTGAATCTCCTTTCTTCAGTTTCAATCCACTTGTTTTGAGCCCAGGCGCCTCAGGCAATACAAGCACCCTCCCTCTTCTGTGTGACAACCATCTAGACCAGGGGTAGGTAACCTTGGCTCTTTTATGACTTGTGGACTTCAACTCCCAGAATTCCTGAGCCAGCCATGCTGAGGGGAAAGGGAGAGGTTTCCAAGCTGAGCCATGCTGGCTCAGCAATTCTGGGAGCTGAAGTCCACGAGTCATAAAAGAGCCAAGGTTGCCTACCGCTGATCTAGACATTGAAAGACTGCTACAATATCTCTCCTTTTATTTAAAAATACTCAGATCCTTCCACCATTCCATGCATGGTTTGATTTCCAGATCCCTCCCATCTTGGTGGCCATTCTTTGAACTTACTGCAGTGTGTCGTTGCCATTTTTGAACAGTAGCATCAGAATAAGGCCCGGTATTCGAACTGGAGCCTGAGCAGAGCTAAGTAGAGAACCCCATGTCCTGTTAATGTTTTCCCGAGATAGCATTGGCTCTTTCAGCAGCTGTCTTGCGCTGCTGGCCACCCACAATAGAAGTGAAAGTGTTCAGAAGAAACAGAGAAGGAGTTCTACATAATTGGAACTCAGAAATAGTTTTCAGTTCCTTGCAAATGAAACAGGTTCTCAACACTCAGGGGAGAAAAGAAAGCTTGAAGGAGGGGAACCCTTGAATGCAACTGTGGTCTTCAAGAACAGTCATGGTAGTTGGGGATCCATGACTGTGAAGAACTGAAACAAAGGTTCGTGACCCAGGTGCCTCTTAAGGAACATGGGAACAAAGCAACCACCTCTTTTGTTTGCTTTATTATTGTAGTATCAACAACAGTGATGGTACCATAAGAGGACTAAAGAAAAAGAGTCTATGTTAGTGTTGAAGGAACGAATGTGAGGAGGGAGCATGAAGGCATTTAGTTGTTCGAACCCCTGGGAAAGCAAAGGCAAGGCACAGGAATGGAGTCCCTATAGTCTGGGACAGGGGTAGGCAACCTTGGCTCTTTTATGACTCGTGGACTTCAACTCCCAGAATTCCTGAGCCAGCCATGCTAACCCTAACCCTAACCCATGCTGGGTCAGGAATTCTGGGAGTTGAAGTCCACGAGTCATAAAAGAGCCAAGGTTGCCTACCCCTGCTCTGGGAGATGGGTCAGCCAGCAAAGCTGCTTTTGTCCAGATGGGCAAGAAACAGGGCATCGCTCATCAGGTCCTGCTGTGGCCAGAGTCCAGACCAAGCACCAAACCAGCCCCTTGCCAATCCTCTGCTATCCAACTGGGATCTTAAGTTGGCATAAGAAACTGCACCAAGCAAGACACACAGATTGTCCACCAATCTACCTGTTTGGGGTAAAGTATTATACAACCATATATTGCCATTCTGGCCCAGGCAGAAGATGCCTGTGGAGGCCATGATGGCAGTGATTCATGCCAGTGAAACTGTACAGCTAGACTACCGCAACACACTCTCTATGGTAGTGCTTTTGAAGATGATCCAGAAGCTGCAGTTAGTCCGAATGGCGATGCCAAGGTTAAGCTGTCTAGCACCAGGGTGGCAGCCTTTGCACCCATAGCCATAATTTTCAGGCCATATTTAAAATGCTGGTGTTAACCCATCAACTCCCCCTTCAGGGCCACCCCTTCCAACTGGAATCAGTTCCTCCTGTCCTTCACCCATCAAAGTCTGGGGGCAGTGGAAACTTGGAGGCAGTCTTCTCACTAGGGATCCCAACATTGTGGACAACCTATGGCATGTGGTTCACTTGACCCAAGTTTTCTGACCTTCTTTATAGGCAGTTCAAATTATCATGTCCTGAAAGATGTGTTGGTGCTCTGGACCACCTTTTAAACCTTGTGTGTGTGTGTGTGTGTTTGGACTATTCCGTTTGTGCTGTTTGAAATTGTTCTGCTGGCAGCAAGATCTGACTGCTGGCACAGGAATATGAGGTAATTTGAGGGCTAATCCACATGGAGCTCCGTTTCCATCTGTCCTGTTTGCCATCATTTGCTCCCTAGAGACTAAAATGGAAGATCTGTAACTTGAGCTGGCCACGAACAAGGAGTCTATATTGGAGATGGTGACCCTTTGAGAGCTGTATGCAACAATATTTCCTTTTGATGTATGTCGATTGGTGTACATTCAAAGTGCCAATAAAATTATTATTATTATTATTATTATTATTAGTAGTAGTAGTAGTAGTAGTATTAGTATTACCATTACCACTACTACTACTACTACTACTAATTCATTTGGGCAATAGTTTCAATGCTATGAATTAAATATTGTGTTGTGGGTGTCTTGGCATATATTTTTGGGTTGATGTGCTTGTGTATTTTATTCACACTGCTATAAACCACTTTGGGTCATCTCCACTGGATGCTCAATCATATGTAACATAGATAAATAAATTAAGATGACATTGATAAAAATATTCTCTCTGGTTTCTTTTGTTTAAAAAAAAAAACCCACTCTGGACACACAGGCTCTCAACCATTCAGTAGCAAGCACACTATTTATTTAAATTAGTTTTACAAATTTCACTTGATTGGTGAAAGACGTGTGGATGTACTGAGAATCATTAAAAAATAGTACCTGCTATAAATCAAATTCTATTATATTTGGAACAACTTTTTTAAAATTAAAACCCTTTTCTTCCTTTTGCAGTCTAGAGACACATTTTAACTTTTGAAGAGCAGGATTTCATTTTAAGGAATTGTTTGGAAGTCATGAACATGGTTGTTAGCTTGATGAGGAAGGTAGGTTTTCTAATATTAATTGCCATTAAGACAGTTTCCTATTCAAAAAATCTTATCAAGGCAGTAATGAGGCAGAAAATGACACTTTTCCCCAACATGAATGCAAGGAACTTTTTCATACATGCATGTACAGTATGTCGGCTGTAACACCGATTTGCAAATAGGAATGACTGCTGATTAAGCACCACATACGTACTATTTTCAAGTCACCAAATACCACTTTAAGTTTAAAATTGTACACTTTTAAGTACAATAGAGATCTGTAAATAACCTTTCCATCAGCAGGACTCAAGTTCATCATGCTTAATTTCTCTTACTACTTTCACTGTGTCATAGAGGTAACTAATTTTTTCTGTATCCATTATGGCAGCTTGTCGTGAGGTCAGTTCCTATGGTTGGCTGTCTGATGCTTAGTTATATCCCAGATTTGCTTTTCCAAGTGCCCAAGCTGAGATTCTCTCCTCCTTTGTAATAGTTGGGCCCCAAAAGCACGTATCTACCTTATTAATGACAGTAGTATCCTGCGCTCTCTAATCCTGCTCTTGCTGAAATAAGTCAGCTCCAACTTGTCAGGGTTCAGCTCTTTTTGTGCATTCAACCTCTGGCTATGGCACTATGAGATAAGAATAAAAACACCCCCAAAACCCGTCCTTACTTAATTCCTGGAAAGGGGAGCCATATAGGACAACTGTCAATTCTTGAGTAAATGAAAAGAGTAGTTCAGAAGTTAACCCAGGCAGCTGTGAAATCCTCGTGCTCTCTTGTAATCCAATCCAATCCAAATAATTGGATTTCCTCTCCTTTTTAGTCCATCCGGTCTTCACATATGATTGGCGTTCTTTGCATTCCTTTGCTCAACCATTTCGATAAGGGTAAACTAGAATCTTCCAGCCAATGAGACCTGACAGAGGGGACTTCATGACTACTCTGACTCTTCTACAAGTCCCAACAACACAATGGTCTTCTCCTCTGAGAGAAGTTTAACACTGCAAGGGCTGCACAACAAGAGGGCCATTCTGAAAACTGGCCATGGCTAGGACAGCATGGGCAAACCAGGAAGGGACTTCCAACTTCCTTCTCCAGCAGACTTGATGGTGCCACCATTGCTTGCACATGAGAGACTAGATACATGCATGTGCATACATATGGGCATGTACACACCTGAGCTAATCCCAATTCATCACTCACCGGTGCCTGTGCTGCACTTGAATGCCACAAGCTGTCTATTTCTCTCCTAAACTATCACACTGGGATTTTGAGGAAGTCATCTATGTTCTTTTCTACATCAGGAGCATCCGTTAAAAGAATAACTGGATTCAACTTTTTTTTTATATATATCACGATACCTCTTTTCTTTTGTAATGCCGAAGAAAAATAAAGTTTACCTAGTTTTGACTGTTCTAAAATTCTAGAGTGTTGTCTCTTAATATGAGTCTCTTGTAGACAAATTATGTCCATTTTAAGTTTCTGTAGCCTATGAAATATTTTACTCCTTTTTGATGGGGAGTTGAGACCATTTATATTTATTAAGTATATTCCAATTTCCTCCATACTTTTAATTATTTCGGGATCTCAATCTTCTAGGTGAGCTTGTCTCTGATCTTTAGGTCTGACGTCTTCCTCTGATTGTGTCTTTTTTGGTAACTCTTCCTCTGTTTGCTTAGAAGTCTCTGGAGTAAACGTTCCCTCTGGTCTCTTAAACTCCATATCGCCTTTCTCCAAAAAGGCTCTGTGATTATTAAAAAATTCCTCTGCTTGGAATGGGGTGTCCAATCTATATCTTTTCGAGTCCCAAAAAATCAGCCCTTCTGGAATCAACAGTCTAAAATTCACTCCGCTATCAATCAGTTTCCTTGTTAAAAATTGATAATCTCTTCGTGCTTCCCTTATTTTTCTAGGACTCGGTTTAAGAACTACAAGCTCTTTATCTTTATACTTCATAGGTTGGTCCCTTACTATTCTCAAAATTTCATCTCGCCGATTTCTTTTAAGAAATCTAACATGGACCTCCCTGGGCACTCTGTTCCTTCTTGCGTAATTGGAATTGACTCTAAAAACCTGGTCCAATTCCCTATTCATTTGGTCCTTTTCCATTCCAAGTAAATCCGCCAGTAGTCTACTTGGTAGTCTTCCTCTACTTGGCTCCGGTTGGCTGACTCCTGCAAGAAAGGAGAATGCTGAGGAAATCCAAACTGGAAAAACACTGGGAAAGAAGGCAATCAATGGGAGGCAAATCACATCCCCAGGAGGAGGGGGCACTTATGAAGGACATTTAGGGAGATTGAATGTCAGACAGTATCTCAGGCTTGTTATAATTTGTGGCTCAGTTCAACCTGGATATAAAACCTAAGCTCCATCACTACCCATAGCTCAGCCTGGTCACGGATGGACCTCAATGTGACTTTATGAACTTAGCCTAAACAGATGCAACCTGACCACAAAGTGGCACCACCATTTCCCCAAGCCAGGATTATCCACACTTCTCTGGGGGGGGTCATCCTCTTTATCTGACTTGGAAGAGTAGGCAAAGAGGCCGGTGGACTTGTAAAGCACAACTCCTTCAGACCACGCTTTGTCTGTTCACATCCATATTGTACCCCGGGGAGCCAGAGCAGTGTTGGCCAAAATCAATGAAAATTCCATCTGAATCGGAATCAATCGATTCTAAAATCTGGTCCACGATGTTCTCAGGGCTGGCTGTGGGAGCGATGGCGAGCAAATCCGAATCCCGGCCTAACTCAAATGCCCTGGCCGGGTTGTCTATGGGATAGAAGAGTCCTTTGGGTTGATCAGACACACATTGCACTGAAGCAGCCGAAATCCTCTCCTGTTCTCCCGATGGTGGGATCTTCATGGTAAGCATGGAGCTCTTGGACCCATTGTCTGTGATGGTGGTGAGATTGGAGTAGCCCGGCATCTCGGCGCAGGAGGTCATTTCAGAAACCGAGTGTCGTCGGATGCTCGAGTTGTTGGCAGCTGCACCTTCTGTCTCATACTCGGCTACGGGAGTCAACAAAGGATTGTTGTAACTTTTGGATCTCACCACCGGATTCTTAGCAAGAATATCCCCCGATTTAGAGCGCCGAAAGAAGCGTTTTTCTGTTAACAAACACAGAGAACAATTAAAATTTTCACACTGCCCCTACCATGACAACCAACCCAGGTCTGTGCCCAGGTATCTGGATGGTGACATCAAATCAGTATGTGAACCTCCCTTTTCTGACACTTGTATTTTTTTTCCTGACCATTCAACTCTCCCGTGTCTGCTTGTATGACTGTGTCTCTTGGACATGAAACAAAAGAGCCTAATTGAAAGGAAGTATCCTGTTACCTTTGCTTCCCCAGGACCTCTGTAGATCAGTACTCATTTTGGTAGTTTCCTCTGCAGAAACTGGTGGTGTACATCCACACCGCGTTAGCTTCAGGAATTGTTTCAGGTTGGCCACTAGATGGCACTAGCTTAATACTGTACTTTTCCTGGAACTAAGTTAAATCTTTGGCAGGTGAGATGTTTGCAAAAGGATGTAACAACAGACTATGCAGCCAAGGATTTAATGGAGAGGCATTTGCCTTTCTTCTCTTTTACGTTCTCCCTTGTAGCCTCTTTTTCTCCCTACCTCATACACGAGAAGTTTCTACAAGTGTGTGTAGGTTTGTATATGTCTATCTCGACTGACCCCAAGTTCAAAAGGGAATTTTTGTGGCTGATGACGATTAGAATCTGAGTTTTTCTACTCCTAGTCCACACTTTCTCTTCCACACTCTGATTCCTGGACTGATTCCTGGACTGAGAGGGAAAGATTGACTCAAAGTCACCAGGGAGTCTCTGTGCCTAAGTGGGGATGAGAACCTCGGTCTTCCTGCTGCTACCATAGTTCAACACCTTTACCTCTGACTCTTGGGCTGGGGGGGGGAGAGGGAGAGAGAGAGAGAGAGAATGAAGAGAAGGATGAGGGGGGACATGATAGCAGTCTTCCAATATCTCAGGGGCTGCCACAAAGAAGAGGGAGTCAAGCTATTCTCCAAAGCGCCTGAAGGCAGGACAAGAAGCAACGGATAGAAACTAATCAAGGAGAGAAGCAACCTAGAACTAAGGAGAAACTTCCTGACAGTGAGAACAATTAACCAGTGGAACAACCTGCCTCCAGAAGCGGTGAATGCTCCAACTGACCTTCAAAAATTCTTCTCTGACCTGTCGGTAAACAGACTTTACCACATCCCAAAGGACGGACTCGTCCCCCAACCTGAGCTACTGGAGGTTCCAGGGAACCAACTTTTATTATTATTATTATTATTATTATTATTATTATTATTATTATTATTATTATTATTATTATTATTATTATTATTATTATTATTATTATTATTATTATTATTATTATTATTATTATTATTATTTATACAGGCTGTCAGATTATTATTATGCAGAATTAATAAATTGCTTTCAGTTACGTTTATCACTGTGATGTTTAATTTTCATGGTACTTATTTTCAGCTGTAGAGAAATCTACCCCTGGTGGCAGGGAGTCGTCACACAAGTAAAGAAGATAGGCTACCACTTGCGAAGCTCTAGAAATATTACCTAAAATGCAGGAGGAGTGAGCGAGAGCGCCATCCCTGGAGTACAAACCGTACGTCCCCAAGTAAGGGGAAACAACCTTCTGTAAGAGAGTTTCCAACTTCAAATAATCTTCAGTAACTCCTTTCGATTCATGAACACCCTGAAAAACCAAAAGGAGAACACTGCTTCAGTTTTTTTTTTTTAAATCAAGTATAACCTGTTGGATTGAAATGAACGGGAAGTGCAGGGCTGGAATTAGATTGGTTTGGACCAGGAGCTCTTTGCTAGAAGAGACGATAACTAGCTGGTTTACCCATCCGTGTTCATCCATCAGGAAGGAATCTGCTTAACCTAGAGATGGAAAACATCCATATCAACCTTCTTAACTAGAAGGTTCCTCTGGCTCACCTTAAGAAGCCTCCCAAGATATCTGTCCACATGGTTAGATCACTGGCCATCAACCTACCCAGTTATCACTTGATGGCTGGCCAATAGTCCCCAAGTCTTTGCTTGCTGTAGGCACCTAGCCCGTTTTTCCTTCAATTTATCTTCTTCCTTGGTTAGTTTCTTTTTCTGGGTTGGCCAATTCATGGTCTTGCACAGGGGTCTTCAAACTTGGCCCTTTTATGACTTGTGGACTTCAACTCCCAGAATTCCTCAGCCAGGCACGTGCCTGGCTGAGGAATTCTGGGAGTTGAAGTCCACAAGTCATAAAAGGGCCAAGTTTGAAGACCCCTGGTCTTGCACAAACTCAACAGATGGGGCTGATTCAATAAGCAGATGATCCATGTTGTGCAAATGCAGCCACAAAGACACAGCAACCCTGACAATAGGATACGGATGGTGTTCTTGGACAGCAAAGGAAAAAATTATGTCCACCTTGAGTGTCTTGTGGGATAAAAAAGAGGCAGACGCTCTTGTCCTGAATTCTCATTTTTGGATCTCAATTTGCAAGAAGGGGCAGAGCCACGGATTTGTAAGTGATTAACAAGCTGCAATGGGAACTAACTTGAGCAGCAAATTAAAATAGCAACTTCAGGAGCGACACAACACGTGTTTAAAAAAAAAAAGGGGGGGTGTCATGCAGCTGGCATCTTGATTTATTTATTTTTTCTCCTACTAGGATGTCCCTGTTAGTAGAAGGTCCTCTGAACAAAAAAGCAGGAAATTTTTCCCGAGCTGCTTGAAAAGGAGCCAAGACTGACAAATGCCAGAGATTTAACAGAATCCTGCTTTCATTTCCAGGCCATCTCCTTCTTCCGCTATTTCCTTTTTGTAACCTCTGATCTGAACAGGGGAGGACAGGATCATTACAAAGAAAAAAGGCAGGGGGCAGGAAGGACTGAGTTAAAGCAGCCCAAACAGAGCCAATTTGAAGAGGACCGAGATGGAAAGAGGCAACGCTGAAAAGCGGAAAGAGGAGCGGACATGGCACCGATCCAATTAAAACAATCCAATGGGATGAATTTTTTGCTCATATATCCAGAGGGACTGCTGTCAGAGAGAGCAATTTAAGTGCAAGTAGGACAAGTCACGGGTCAGAAATATTCCCTGCACGATGCTGCACCAAGCTTAAGAGTTAATTACTGTTTGTCTTCACTGAGTAGCACAAGGCAGAGAGGGGTCCGCTCAGAATGACTCCTGCCTTCTGCAGCGAGAGCGTTTTCCCTCTTGCATCTCAAGCTGGAACTGGCCTGGCAACTCTCTTGCGCAGGGGTCTTCAAACTTGGCTGCCTTAACACTTGTGGACTTCAATTCCCAGAATTCTTCAGCCAGGTATGCTGGCTGAGGAATTCTGGGAGTTGAAGTCCACAAGTCTTAAAGCGGCCATTTTGTGCTTCTCCAGCCATAGGACACGGCTTGCATTCTCTGCTCACTCCCCAGATGGAGAGGCCCTCAAACCAACCTCCCTGTGTGTGTGTGTGTGTGTGTGTGTCCTCAGAGGGATTAAAAAAAGGCCCAGTGGCAGCTGTGACCATGTGAGGGACGCTCCCCTCCCTTTTTTACATGCATTTTGACATTTTATGACCCTCTGAACTTCCCTCACCCGCTTTGGCCCACTTTTCCTTGTGGAGCACAAAAGATAGGAAATTTTTTTAAAGCTATTTCTGATTTTCCTATGACGCTCCGTGGATTTTTAAAAATATTTTTGGTGCTATGATTTGCTTTGTTCTATTCTATATTGTTCGCTATGGGCACTTTTTATGGGATTGTGGAAAACTCTCCGGCTAAAGAGCCCAAATTTAAATGACATTTTAAAGAAACAATCTTGAAGCAGCGAGTTAAAAGCCACGCTATTAAAAAAAAACACCTCTTCACATACTTCACTTTTTTATGGCAGATATTTTAGGTGAGTTTTCCAAATAAGAAGCAATTTGGTTCTTTCTCCCCCCCCTCCCCCACACACAATGGCTGCAGTTTTCATTCATTGCTGTATACAGGAATATACAGTATAATAGTTCTGTTTCACTGGAAAAAGTTCTATAAAATATTCTGGGAACCTTTGGCAAGTATACAACGTGATACAAATTTTAAGTGGCAGTAAATGCAATAAATACCATAACTTTATTTATTTGTATACACACACGTTTCTTTGGGCCTCCTAGCAAAGTTCAACAGCTGTGACTTACAGAAAAGAAGCATCTTACAATATGTTGTCTCAAATAGCTGGGTAATCTGTTTTGGACGCCTCACCCAGTTCCTAGAAGATAATTGAAAAGCTTCCCCAGCCAGGCTGGTGCCTGGAAATCTGAATTTATGAACAACTCAAAGTTCTCCACTCAGGAATGCTATTCCTTGGGGCAGATGGCGAAAGGACTGAAAACCATGAGTCTGATCAGATCTGCTATTTAAGAGGACAAAGGCCAAGTAGAATGGATGCCACATTCGTGTGTCTTTTGCGTCTTCGTTGCAAAAAAAAAGTGGTTTGGAAAGCGAGGCCCTTTTGATATGTCTGTGGAGATTCTCAGTCATTCAGGTCATGGTTTTCCTTTCTGCTTTGTTTTTCCTTGAAGACATTTCGCTTCCATCCAAGAAGCTTCTTTGTGTTCTGACTGAATGGTGGAGAATGGAAGAATTTATATTCCTTGCAGTCATCTGGTTGTTTATATTCCTTGCAGTCATCTGGTTGTTACCCAGATGACTGCAAGGAATACAAATCTGTCCATCCTCCACCATTTAGTCAGAACTAAAGAAGCTTCTTGGATGAGAGGCAAAACATCTTCAAGCAAAAACAAAGTACACTTGCTTTTTGAAAAAGCAACTTTGGGGCCCTTTTGATGTATTTATATCAGTGGTTCTCAACCTTTTTAATGCCGCAACCCCCAACCGGTCGTAAGTCAAGGACTAAACCGGTCGTAAGTCGAGGACTAAACCGGTCATAAGTCGGGGACTACCCAACCGGTCGTAAGTCGAGGACTTTCCCTGCCCGGGAGTGCCGCGCATGCGTGGTTCCACCCCCTGTGCCGGCCGAGGCTAGCTGGCAAGCGGCAGAGACGGAGCAGGCCGACCACCAGCTGGCCCAGCTCAAGGGAGGTAAGGCACCCGCCGGAAAAGGGGAAAAAAATGGCAGACAGCCTTGCTTGGCGACCCCTGTGAAATGGTCGATCGACCCCAAATGGGGTCGCGACCCATAGGTTGAGAACCGCTGATTTATATATTACGTGTTGAGTTTTATATTCCCATCTTCTGTTCAGGAGCTCAAAACGGCATTCACAGAACTTCTTTCCCGTTTCTCAATTACAATCACTCTTTGAGAGAAGGGCTGGTCCAAAATCACCCAGAGAGCCTCCATGTTTGCCCCCGCCTTTTAGTTCAGCATCTTCACCACTATCCCACATCACAGTGCTCTCTAATAGCTAAATCCAGGAGAAAAGGAATACAACTGGACAGATGTTCTCTCCCACAATCAAGGAAAGCATTAGAAAAGATACGTTCACTTTCAGACTGACGTCTTACAAAATATTCTGCGGATTCAATTCCACCCAGGAGCATCCATGAAGGAAGCAGAAAAAAGTCAAGATGATTTTTTTTTTCAACATACAGGCAGCTGTCGACTTACGACCATAACTGAACTGGCAATTACGGTCGTAATTCGTGAAGGCTGTTAAGCAGGTCAGTGTACGACCACATCCAATTTTACACCTGGTTTTTTTGCAGCTGGTGTTAAACAAACATGGCAGCTCTAAAGTAAACACCATGTCCGCTAAGTGGATCCATTGTTCGCCATTTTTTTGTTCGCTTTTTTGCTAGAAACCGGAAGCAATCATCAGTTTCTAGCAAAAAAAAAAAAGTTGTCAATTGCAGTCACATGACAGGGACCCTCCAAATGGCCATAAAGGCAGTCTGGTTGCTGAGCACCCAAAATGCTGTCATGTGACTGCAGTGCGTGCGTGCGTGTGTGTGTGTTCCCATCAGAACTTCAAATCTGGATAATAAGTATCCTTTTGGGGGATCTGTTGTAGCTTCAAGTGGTCACGAAGTGATCGGTTGTAAGTCAAGGACCTACTTGCCCTCTGCATGTGCATTGCATGTAAAAGAGGGGCAGGGCCTTGCATCTGTGGGGGGCCATCTTGACTTTTCAACCCTCCTGCTCCATCTACCACTCAAAGCCTACAATTCAGTGAGGTGTGCACCAAGGGCGAGCCAGAAAAATCCATACCTGTAGGATGAGTAACATTTGGATGATTGAAGGCGGAATCCTTGCGCGGGAACGGGACAAAGCATCTTCCAGTTTTATATTGAGAGTTATAATATTTCTGAAGTGCAACAGGGCCAGCTGACGGACAGGGGGTTCCTTCCCCTGCAGGAAACAAACAAACATTCTCAATTATTTGTAGAGTCTTGTGGATTTGAAATTCAAAAAGCCTATTCCCTGGTTGCCACTGAGTGAGCTAGAGGCTGTTC
Source organism: Protobothrops mucrosquamatus (assembly GCF_001527695.2). Taxonomy (NCBI): domain Eukaryota; kingdom Metazoa; phylum Chordata; class Lepidosauria; order Squamata; family Viperidae; genus Protobothrops; species Protobothrops mucrosquamatus. The sequence continues at coordinate 143,477 of NW_015388192.1, read as the reverse complement.
CATGAACATTTAGTCCAAATGAAAATACAGATAGTTCTCGAATTGCAACAGTTCATTTAATGACCGTTTAAAATTACAATGGCACTGAAAAAAGTGACTTATGAGCATTTTTCATCATTTTTTGCAACAGTCCCAAGATCATGTGATCAAAATTCAAAGGCTTGGCAACTGGTTCATACTTGTGACGGTTGATGTTCATGTGATCTCCTTTTGCGACCTTTTGACAAGCAAAATCAGTGGGGAAGTCAGATTCACTTAACAACCGTGTTACTAACTGATCATCTTCAGTGATTCACTTAACAACTGTGGCAAGAAAGGTCGTAAAATGGGGCAAAACTCACTTAACCAATGTCTCTCTTAACAACAGAAAATTTGGGTTCAATTGTGGTCGTACGTTGAGGACTACCTATACTGGGATTCAGGACTGGTGAACTTTCTATGGCCTAATTTTTTGCTGCAATTTTTATAGATTTAAACCGTACTGATTCTTTTCCTCTGTAATAAATTATATTGCTTTATCTTCCCCCTCTTATGGGAATTTCGTAGTATTTTGTCTGCTGTCCTTGTAGCCAGCACATTGGATTCTTACAAAATGGAGAGCCAAAAAACTGAAAATAATGTAAGAGCCTGAGCAACGAATTCTTAAACAAAAGTAACAGCGTTTAATCTGATGGATATCCCATGTCAGTGTTTCTAAACCTCAGCAACTTTTCAGTCTGTGGACTTCAACTTTCAGCATGCTGGCTGAGGAATTCTGGGAGTTGAAGTCCTCACTGCTTAAAATTGCTGAGGTTGATAAACAATGTCCATCATACATAGCACATTAAAGTTATAACTTTTCAGGATGTATTTCTGAGTTAGGCTCAGATGGGAAACCACTGAGTAATCCCAACACTGGAGAATGCTGGACTAGGAAGTTGAAAAAAACCCACATACTAGTCAACACATACTATTGCCACAAAAGTACACAAATGTGTCCATGAAGTTAAGACTCAGCTCAAGATTGTCCTTATGCACCTTGTAATAGTAGTTCTAATCATGAATTCCATTGCAAGGCTGGAGTGAAAATGGAGGTTAATGTTATGGAAGCACAAGGTTCTATGAAATTTAAGGCAAAAACAGAGCTTCAGGTTAGGGGGGAAAAAAACCCATAATTTCTTTTTGAGAATACACATTACTCAAAGAATAACTTATTGTTTAGAGAAATAGGAAAAAGTTAGTTAAGAATTCTAATTTTAATTTCTTTTTCCGAGTGTGTGTTTTTAACTCTTCTGTCTCTAGTGATTATTGTTTTTACGTTTGTGTCATAAGTACTGAGTTGCTTCTAAATCAGAGGAGTTTAGCATTATATTGGGATCTCTTTGGACCATTTCCTCTTCCCAGACCAATTTTTACTTGGAAGTTCTTCAACAGTGCTGTGATTGGAGCAGTCCCATACAGGTAGTCCTTGACTTACAACCACAATTGACCCCCAAATTTATGTTGCTAAGTGAAATACTTGTTAAGTGAAGTTTGCCCCATTTTACGATCTTTCTTGTCCCCGTTAAGTAGATCATTGCAGTTGTTAAATTAGCAACATGGCTGTTAAGTGAATCTGACTTTCAAATTAACTTTGCTTCTCAGGTGGTCACAAAAGCTGATCACATGATCCCTTGGACCCTGCAATCATCCTAAATATGAACCAACTGCCAAGCATCCAAATTCTGATCACGTGACCATGGAGGGGTGCTGCAAAGGTCATAAGTGTGAAAAATAGTCATAAGTTACTTTTTCCAATGCTGTTGTAATCTTGAATGTTCGCTAAATGAACTGTTTTTAAGTTGAGGATGACCACTTTTTGAATTCTTTCGCCACGGATTGCGGTGAGCACACCTATTTAACATTTAAAAAGAGTGTTTCCCTTTTTCTTTTCTCGGTTTATAAAATCAAAGATTGTTTTTAGTTATCTCGTGTGAGATGGGTCTATTTCCCCAAGGAGCAGAGATGATCCAAATGGGCGAAACGCCAAACAGGCCTCTCTTGAATTACACTGGAGTGGTTTAAAAAAGATGCAGAAAGAGACTATTTTTGCACCAAAGGCCTTTTTGCCTTCTTCTCTGAAATGCTGTTCAATGTAGGGAAATAACCTGAATAGCACAGCAGAGGAGGACATTTTTATTTCAAATGTTTTTTCCTGCATGGTATTTTGCTAGACTGCCTAGTGAAAGGCCTGCAGCTCTTTTCATCAATCATCGGAATTCCATTTACTGGTTTATCTGGATTCCAAAGCACCACAATTACATTTTACCTGCACAGGGTAGAAGATGGCCTGCAACATGGGCAGGACGTCACTGAAAAAGAAATCCCAGGTTTCAGCCAAGGTATCCAAAAGTTTCTGTCCTGTAAGTTAAAAACAAAAGGCGAGTTAAACTGAGGAACTTCTAAAACCAGGGTAGGCAACCTTGGCTCTTTTATGACTCGTGGACTTCAACTCCCAGAATTCCTGAGCCAGCATGGCTCAGCTTGGAAACCTCTCTCTTTCCCCTCAGCATGGCTGGCTCAGGAATTCTGGGAGTTGAAGTCCACGAGTCATAAAAGAGCCCAGGTTGCCTACCCCTGTTCTAAAGCATAAGTAATTGCATGGAAATACAGGAAGTTCTCGACTTAATGACTGTAATGGAGGCTGTCCATTAGGATCGTAAAGCAGTCACGTTGTAACCAGACCCATTTTTAGGAACTTTTTTATGGCGAATTGATTGTGTGCTATGAAGTCGAATTGATTGTGTGCTATGGCCCGTTTTTGCTGAAAGCTAGAAGTAAACACTGGTTTTCAACAAAAAGGTTGTCAATCATGGTCACGTGACCATGGGATGCTGCAAACAGCTATAAATGTAGCTGGTTGCTGAGTGGATGAAATGCAGTGACGCGACTGTGCTGGGGTGGAGCACCGACTGTTGGAACTTTGGGGGGAGGGGACTGTCATAACTTCAAATGGTCGCTAAGTGACCAGTCATAAATTGAGAACCACCCGTAGGAAAGCCAACTACAGGTGATCCTTGATTTACGACCACAATTGAGCCCCCAAATTTCTGTTGCTATGCGAGACAATTGTTAAGTGAATTTTGCTCCATTTTATGACCTTTTTTGCCACACTTGTTAAGTGAATCACTGCAGTTGTTAAATTAGTAGCACGGCTGTTAAAGAGAATCTGGCTTCCCCGTCAACTTTGCTTGTCGGAAGGTCGCAAAAGGGGATCATGTGACCCTACCAGACACTTGCAACCGTCATAAATATGAGTCAGTTGCCAAGCATATGGATTTGGATCACGTGAACATGGGGATGCTGCAGTGGTCGTAAGTGTGAAAAACGGTCATAAATCACTTTTTTCAATATTTTGTAAGTCTGAACTGTTGCAAGTCAAGGACTACTTGTATTTCATAAAATCCAGGAATGAGAGGAAATTCTTTATTTTGTTCCCTTTCAAAAGATAGGTGGAAGGGTAAAGGAGCTCTTCCCCAAATCTATATACTGCATTTTCCACTTGAGACCCATAAGTGGATTCTGAACAGTTATAGGTAGATAATAAGCCGCACAGTGTCCCGAAATAAAATAAAAAAGTGCCTTGTCCAGATGTGAGCCTGGCACTGTCTTGCTATCTGTTAAAGGAGACGGTGTTTTTTCAGGCATCTGCTTTGAGTGTTGTCTTTAATGAGTAGCTTCCTTAAAAAGCTCCAAGGATCCTCCAGACTTTTACTGGAGCTCAGAAAAGAGGTTCCTTTAATGAATAACAGAAAAATGCCAGATTCACATTTGGGCAAGGTCCAAAGCAATTACTTTCCAAGCCTGCACAGCTTAATGCATTAACAACTACTGTATGGAAACTGTATTTTCAGATAATAGCCTATTGCACGCCATAATAGAACTGCAAACTGAAGCATGCAAAATATTTTCAGATTAAACATCCCATTCCCAACTTCCTGGGAATAATATTGCTTGGAAACAGAGGGCAGGACAAACTGTTTCAGAAGTGTTGGGAGTTACAGTTTTAAAACATTCTGCTTACCTCTCTAGGAAAAGTGTTTCTCAACCATGGCAACTTTAAGATGGTGGCTGAGGAATTCTGGGAGTTGAAGTGCACCCATCTTAAAGTTGCCATGGTTGAAAAACAGGGCCCTAGAATGTTTTTGTCAAACATTTCTGGCCGTGGGCTTCAAGTTTCACCACTTTTCACATGTGTATACATGGTGCAACCAACTCTTTCATCTTCTGAGTCCTGCCTGGGTCTAGGTTGTCTGTGACACTGTGTGTTTTTAATTGCTTTACTTGTTTTTGCAGCTGTAATAAATTCATCCTCTTCCTCATCACAGCAAAGAGTACAGAGAAGAGCAACAAAGATTAGGGGACTGGAGGCTAAAACATATAAGGAACGGTTGCTGGAACTGGGTATGTCTAGTTTAATGAAGAGAAGGACGAGGGGGGACAAGATAGCTGTCTTCCAGTATCTGAGGGGCTGCCACAAAGAAGAGGGAGTCAGGCTCTTCTCCAAAGCGTCTGAGGGAAGGACAAGAAGCAACGGATGGAAACTAATCAAGGAGAGAAGCAACCTAGAACTCAGGAGAAACTTCCTGACAGCTAGAACAATTAACCAGTGGAACAACCTGCCTCCAGAAATGGTGAATGCTCCAACACTGGAAGTTTGTAAGAAGAGACTGGACAGCCATTTGTCCGAAATGGTATAGGGTTTCCTGCCTGAGCAGGGGGTTGGACTAGATGACCTCCAAGGTCCCTTCCAACATCATCATCATCATCATCATCATCATCATCATCATCATCATCATCATCATCATCATCATCATCATCATTATTATTATAAAGGTGGCAATGCTGTGTTCCTCAGTCCATAGAAAAATGGACCCTCCAGCCAGGGTGCAAAGGGACTTTTACAGTCAAGTAAAATCAAGGCCTTGAAAAACTCAGGGAGAGCCCTACTTTAAAGAGCCAGCAAACGATCCTAAGGGGGAACCAAATCTCAGCTACTCTTTGCTCAGATTTCTTAGGCAAATTTCATTTCCTTGCCTGCCATGCAAAGCCACTGGTTTGTGGTCAGGATGGAAGAAAAGGTAGGAGGTTGATGTGCATCAAGGATGTTTAATTAGGGCTGTGCAAGCAGGAAAAGGATTTGCAGGGGGCACTTCAGAAAACATGCAGGAGCACCAATTGTGTTGCGGGAGGGCGAGTATGAATAGGAATGGAGACCCCCTCTCCCTCCCCAGCACAGGGCAATCAAGTGAATGCAAAGTAGTTTTATATACAAGCTTAATGCAAAGCATATTATAGTATTTTAACTATAGGTGTTTATGTATGTGTAAAGGGACCAAGCATAATAGTAAGTACATACACTAATAAGGTCTACAAGTATACTAGAAGAGTTTTTTAACGAAATGATTTGAATTCTACCCTTTTAAGTTAGAACAGGGCTTTTCAACCAGTGGTACGGGTACCACCTGTGGTACTTTGGCACCTGGCAGGTGGTACATGACCATACCAGAAAAGTGGTAGCGGGGGAGGGGAATGAGCTGAACCGGTGGCAGCACCGCACAAGCCTAAGCGAGAGATGGCTGGAGCTGCAGGGCTGTCAGGGCTCAGCGGAAGCCCCAGGATCAGCGCTTCTTCGGGGCTGTCAGGGCTCAGTGGAAGCGCCAGGATCAGTGCCAGGCTCCAGCTGGAGCTCGGCGCTGATCCTGGTGCTTCTGCTGAGCCCAGAAGAAGCGCCGATCAGCTGGAATGTTGCAGCATCTCCAGGGTCTTGTGATTTACATTCAGATGCTTGGGTCATGTGAAGTGGCCAAAACCTGCTGCAACCACCCAGCAGACGGGGGGAATAAAAACCAAACACCCCCACCCCACCCCCGCTGCCAATCCTCAACAGAAATGCTCACAACAATGAAAACCTCGGACAGGAGGAAGAGCGCCACCAGGTGGGCAGGCAGGTGTCTTTCTCAGCTGTGGCTTGGGGGGCACTTTTTTCAGAGCCATTTTAACTTCGAACAGTCACTAAGCGAACTGTTGTAAGTCAAGGACTACCTGTACTTCATCAGTTTTTTCCTTTTTTTTTTTTTGGTCAAGTTTTTGACACCTTGCTAGGCGACTGGTGGTACTCGGATAGTGCCATATCCTAAAAGTGGGACAATGGCTGAAAAGGTTGAAAAGCCCTGTACTAGAAGAGTTTTTAACGAAATGATTTGAATTCTACCCTTTTAAGTTAGAATGCAAAACCGCCAGCTGCTGATTTTCTCTCCTCCCGCGCCAGCTTATTCACAGGTTTAGGAATGCTGATCTCCTCTCCATAACTAAAACAAAGTTTATCCTTCTCACTTTTCCTGAACCCATCCTTGTCCTGTTCTACAGCACCTGGTATGTCTGCTTTGTCATTCTCCATTGTCCAAGGCCCGATCTCCTTCTGGCCTCTCTTGCTTTACTTTTCATCTTTCATCTTCATTTTTCACTCCAGCAGCATCTCCTGTCCAACCTAGAGGATTCCCCACCTTCTGGTCTACCAGCTCTGGCATCTTTTACAGGTAGTCCTTGACTTACGACAGTTCATTTAGTGACCGTTCGAAGTTACAGCGGCACTGAAAAAAGTGACCTATGACAATTTTTCACACTTGCGACTGCTGCAGCATCCTGGAGTCATATGATCCCCCTGTGACAAGCAAAGTCAATGGGGAGACCAGATTCACTTCACAACCGTGTTACTAATTTAAGAACTGCAGCGATTCACTTAACAAATATGGTGAGGAAAGTCGTAAAATGGGACAAAACTCACTTAACAAATGTCTCACTTAACAACATACATTTTGGGCTCAATTGTGGTCGTACTGCTAAGTTGAGGACTATCTGTATACTTCTTTCTTTCAAAACCTACAGGCCAGCTTGCAGGTGATTCTAAGAAGTTTAAATGTTTTTTTTCCTTTCCTTTTTTCTCTCTCAGTACTTTTGTGCCTAAGCTATGCCCTTGATTGTCAAACCACAAGAGAAAACAACACTAATTTTGACTCTTGCACATAATATTTTTGCTTCAGGGTAGTCCATTCTTCCAGATGCAGTGCCTCTTTAAAGCAGCGTCATTTTTCAGGTTTGCCCATGAACCAGAAAAAAAGACCCAGCTACTTTAAAGCAGGGCTTTTCAACCTTTTCAGCCATTGTCCCACTTTTAGGATATGGCACTATCCGAGTACCACCAGGCGCCTAGCAAGGTGTCAAAAACTTGACCAAAAAAAAAAAAAAGGAAAAAACTGATGAAGTATAGGTAGTCCTTGACTTACAACAGTTTGCTTAGTGACTGTTCGAAGTTACAATGGCACTGAAAAAAGTGCCCCCCAAGCCACAGCTGAGAAAGACACCTGCCTGCCCACCTGGTGGAGCTCTTCCTCCTGTCCGAGGTTTTCATTGTTGTGAGCATTTCTGTTGAGGATTGGCAGCAGGGGTGGGGGGTGGGGTGTTTGGTTTTTATTCCCCCCGTCTGCTGGGTGGTTGCAGCAGGTTTTGGTCACTTCACATGACCTTGGGATACTGTGACCGTCATAAATATGAATCAGTTGCCAAGCATCTGAATGTAAATCACAAGACCCTGGAGATGCTGCAACATTCCAGTTGATCGGCGCTTCTTCTGGGCTCAGCAGAAGCACCAGGATCAGTGCCGAGCTCTAGCTGGAGCCTGGCGCTGATCCTGGCGCTTCTGCTGAGCCCTGACAGCCCTGCAGCTCCAGCCGTCTCTCTCTCAGGCTTGTGCGGTGCTGCCACCGGTTCAGCTCATTCCCCTCCCCCCCTACCACTTTTCTAGGATGGTTGCGTACCACCTGCTAGGAGCCAATGTACCACAGGTGGTACCCGTACCACTGGTTGAAAAGCCCTGCTTTAAAGAGTCATCCCCTTAAAGCAACTCTGTGGCTGTTTCCACGTGACTGCTTAAAGCAGTTGTATCCACTCTCAGACTGTGTGTACAGGAGTCTGGAAAAAAGGGATACTGCTGCTTTAAAGAAATATAGTGCTTGCATTCCCTATGTCCTGTTCGCACCTCTTTAAAATCATTTTGAAACATACACAGCCCTTAATCACCTTCATAAAACCGGATCTTATCCCTCAGGATCACCATGCCTTTTGTAAGCAACTGGTTCTGGAAAGAGAGCACAAAACAGTGTCAATTTTCACTACACGCTGTACTTAAACCACCTCAAGTTTATTTTTAATGACAGCTCATTAGAAAAAGGGTTGTTCACAGGCTTTTATTATTTGGCCTTTGCACACAACACTACATTGTGTGGGATTTCCCATCTTACCATATAATGGCAGAAAAAAGAGAAAACCTTCAAAAGATTTTATCCCTTTGAAATGGGATAGAGGGTAGAATTATACAGACGAACTCTTAGTGTTTATATGTAGCTTTCAGATGAGGCCAAGGAAAAGCAGACACACTTAGTATTTCCTTTAAATCTTGGTATTTAAGATTTGGTATTTGTCTTTCAATTACTTTGCATTTTATCAGCTTGTAATTCTTGCTGAAAATATGGACTACCTTCTTTAGTATTTGGTATCAAGATATGCTAAAGGACCCATTCTGAAGATGCCCTATTATCAGAAGTATTAATTAGTATTGTTCTTGTTGACATTATTATTGTTATCATTTGACATTTTGGGAATCTTAACTCCTACATTAACCTTATGCCCTGTATGGGTGGGGTTGACCCCACTCTCTCAGATTTTAGAAAATCAATAAGGATGCAACAATTGCATTCATTTTATAATTTAAATATTTGTAGATTTTGTTAACTCCTTTTAATTCTCATCTGAGCAAGGGGGCAGAGAAGAAATCTATTAAACAAGCAAATAATTTGGAAGCTGTTTAAATCAAAGGTTCTAATTGGCCAGACCTACTTCTTACCAAACATGGTACTTATTAAGAAGAACAAATTTATATCTAGGGGGACCATAGTCAAGACTGTGATTAAAGCCAGCTGTCATCTTGATTTTATTTTTTTACTCTCCTGCAACCGATATCTTACGTGAACGACTTGCACTAAATATATTACAGTATTTTGGAGAGCTAGCATTTTAAAAGATCCTTCTTGAAAGTATATATACTCTTTTCAAATATAATATACACGTTTTATACGCTGATCCATACATGCCAATTATTTGTCCCCACATAGAACCATTTTGCAAGTATTTCGCAAATTACCGTGACACAAAAAACACATTTTTATTGGACTAAAACTGGCTTACAAGGAATCTTTGCTGCCTGAGAACAATGATATGCAACTCTAGTGGGATCCAGGCATAAAGCAAGCATTGAACCTGAAGCATCTTAAGATGAGGCACAGTGCAAATAACCAAATAGAAAATGTTGGTACTTAAATTTCATAGGTGGGCAATATCAGCTATCAGTAATTTATTTGGCAACTTGCTTCAGCTAATAATAAAGCTTTCACTAAAACAGTAAAAGAGAAATCACAACAAAACAGAAGATTATACGAACCTGTAAATATTCAGTAAAAAAAGATCCCAACTCAGTTTTCAGAAGCTGCCTGTTCCAAAAAATATATATATTATAATAGATGAAAAGGATCATCGTATTTTAGTATACTTTATGTTAATTCATTGTTATTGCATTACAAATGCATGGATTGTCAGAAGGCATGATCAGAGAAGATGATGCTTTATTGGAATTCTCTAACTTGAGTCCTGATAACACAGAAATAAGCCACCTTCTCTTTTGTTTGATCTTTTGTTTCCCACCCAAATAGCAATTAAACCTAATTCTACTAATAGGTAATACTATTGTTTCTTAAATAAAATCTCTTTTTAAGCTAAGTTCTAATTGAGATGGTTTCATAAAGACACAATAAGAAAACAATCTGGACATGCCTTGGCCAAATTTATTAAATTTCAAAGAAGTAGGCTAGAAACTGGGAGATTGTTGAGTTCTAGTCCCATCTTAGACACAAAGCCAGCTGGGTGACTTTAGGTCAGTCATGCTCTGTCAATGGCCACCTGCATCTGAAAAACCTTGCCATGAAAAATGCAGGGACTTGTCCAGGCAGTCTCCAAGAATCGGAAGTGATTGAATGGAAGGGGGAAAAAATAGACAGAGGTTCTCTGAGAAATAGACAGAGGTTCTCCACACAGATTTCTCAGAGCAAAATAGCAAAATTAATGATTGCACAATAGTGGTAGACCAAAGTATATTAAAGCTTCCTAGACCAGTGGTTCTCAACCTTTTTAATGCCGCAACCCCCAACCGGTCGTAAGTCGAGGACTAAACCGGTCGTAAGTCGAGGACTACCCAACCGGTTGTAAGTCAAGGACTTTCCCTGCCCGGGAGCGCCGTGCATGCGTCGTTCCGCCCCCTGCGCCGGCCGAGGCGTAGCTGGCAAGCGGCAGAGACGGAGCAGGCCGACCACCAGCTAGCCCAGCTCAAGGGAGGTAAGGCACCCACCGGAAAAGGGGAAAAAAATGGCGGACAGCTTTGTTTGGCAACCCCCGTGAAATGGTCGATCGACCCCAAATGGGGTCGCGACCCATAGGTTGAGAACCGCTGTCCTAGACGGAACTTGGTTCTCCCTGGTGGTCCTGCTCCAAGACTCTCAAATAGCTTCTCCCAAGTTTGAAACTAGAATTAAGACTCACATTGATTGGCTGGTGGTTCACTAAGCTGAGAAAATGGCCATGTTATATCCATCATGATGTAATGCAATCTCATCAGCTGTGCTCATTTGCTACTTGGCTTACAGGCTACTTGGCTTACAGGCTACTTGGCATACAATTCCTTATTTCTTACATCCAAATGGGAAGGAAGAATCAAGGGATCAGGAAAATCAGCGGTTACTGTAAGACTTTAGGGTTATAATTTCTTGCCTTTTTAGAATTTGAGCCAGGATGAGATAGTAACAAATGTAGTCTCAAATCAGCCTCAGGAAATGGGTGGTGTCACCGACTTCCTCGGTTTTAGAACAGGAAATGTATCTTTCTAGTGGCAGAAATTCTACCCAGTTCACAAAGCTGAAGATTCTGCTTTCTTGCAATTTTGTATATGTTAAACATGGGGCTCTAATTAAGGATAATCATGATCTTATCTTCATAGCTCAATGTATTTTTAAGCGTACACTTAAAGATCAATGAATATGCTCAAAAATCAAACCTGCTAATGAGAATTATATTTTGTTTAAAAAAAAATAAGGAAATATTTTTATTAGAAATAAGCAAAGAACATTAATCACAGCTTTTCTCTGGATCGATTACCTTCATTTGAGCAAGGGCAACTCCATTTTACTCCAGCCCCATGGATTCTGATGAAGATGTGGCCACCAAACAAGATACTGCTTAGTGTAGCTGCTGAGGCCAAAGCTTGAGGGGTATAGGAACCCTACATCACTTGGAAGACTCTCATGGTAAGAGTGATCTTCTCAAGAAGAAGCTACAGGTAGTCCTTGACTTACAACCACTCATTTAGTGACGGTTCAAAGTTACAACCGCACTGGAAAAAAAATGACTTATGAAAAGTGACTTTCACACTTACGACCTTTGTAGCATCCCCATGCTCATGTGATCAAAATTCAGATGCTTGCCAATTGGTTCATACTTATCACTGTAGCTGGGTCCCAAGGTCAGGTGATCCCCTTTTGAAAAGCAAAATTAATGGGGAAGCCAGATTCACTTAACAACTGTGACAAGGAAGGTCGTAAAATGGGACAAAACCTGCTTAACAAATGTCTCACTTAACAGCAGAAAATTTTGTGGTCGTAAGTCAAGGACTACCTGTATTGTGGTCTAAATAGGTATGATCAATACTCGCTACACCTGAGTGCAAGGCAGGACTTTCCAAGAATTGTGCTTTTCCTTGATAGTCTGCAAACACTTGTAACAATGATGGAGGAAGCATCTCTTAGCTTCAAATCCTGTCTGAACAGGGAACCTGCTTAATAATAATAATAATAATAATAATAATAATAATATATTATTATTATTATTATTATTATTATTAAGTTGGAAGGGACCTTGGAGGTCATCTAGTCCAACCCCCTGCTCAGGCAGGAAACCCTATACCATTTCAGACAAATGGCTGTCCAGTCTCTTCTTTAAAACTTCCAGTGTTGGAGCATTCACCGCTTCTGGAGGCAGGTTGTTCCACTGGTTAATTGTTCTAACTGTCAGAAAGTTTCTCCTTAGTTCTAGGTTGCTTCTCTCCTTGCTTAGTTTCCATCCGTTGCTTCTTGTCCTGCCTTCAGGTGCCTTTAGAGTGACTCTACTTCTTAACTGCTGGTGTCAGACTCTGAGTACCTTGTATCCTGGAACTGCTACACTACCTAGCAATTCTACCCAGACTGCTTCTTCTACTATTGACCTTAACTTTTACTACTCCTTGACTCTTTCAAAGAACAGGACTGAGTCGGTGCCATGTGGAAAAGCATCTTGAAGCTTCTTGGAAGACCCCCACACACACCAAATTCCATTCTGATCAGCTCAGTTCTTTTAAGCAAAAGAGAGATTGCATTTCCAATGAGAAAAAGTGGGTGGGAAGCTCCCAAAACTGGTTCAGACTTGTTGATGGGACTTCCTAAGTCACTTGCATACGCTTAGAGTTGATAGCAGCTGTCTGTTCAGTTTCCTGTTCATTTTCCTGGAGGCACAAGGTTCACTCTTAGGTTAGACATTGTGCTTCAGAGACTGGACTCACAACTCATTTCACCTCCATTCTATTTTAACCCACCCTCTCCCACTCAGCATGCTTATTCAAGTCTGTCCAATTTCGCAATTGTTTAAAAAAGAAAACTATCCAATTTTAAAGATGTAAATCTGAAATTGCTTTTGCGTGAATGTCCCGAAGATTTTTTTTAAATTTTTTTTCAAGAAGCAACTGGACTTTCTTGTTTTTCTTTGAAGATGTTTACTTCTCATCCAAGAAGCTTCTTTAGCTCTGACTGGATGGTGGAGAATGGAAGATTTATATTCCTTGCAGACAGCTGCTCATTCACAAAACAACAACAACAACAAAAAAACCACAACCCTTTGGGACAACCATGACCTGGATGACTGAGAATCTCCATAGAGATTTTGCTATTGCATGGATTTTGGTTATATCTTTTCAGAGTGCATAACTTTTTCTATTACGGTATGCAATTTGGCAGGCTATTTTTTTTTTTGACGTAAACACCCCTTGCATACATTTTTTTCCTGTGCAATGTTCCAGGGAACATATGTTTTTCTGCCACTTCAACAAATATGAACCAATTCTGTCACGTCTGTGAGTTAATATAAACTTTCCTTTTTTCCTTGCCAAGAATAACAGATGTCCCCATTCTCAGCTGATTTCTGTCATCTCTGCTTGCAAGACAGCCCAGCCTTTCCAGTGAAGATGCCTTTTTTAAAAACTTGTATTTCTAATGATATTTGACACACATCACAAATATCAGTACTGTTGTAACTTCGGTAACTAAACGAATAATTATAAGTTGAGGACTACCTGTATTCTTCCTTATATGTTGCATCACTATTTTTTCTCTAGAGATAATATTGATTACAACTTTTCCATAGCTTTTAAGTATTATAATAGTTCTATATATTATAGATTGGTAATTTTACTATTCTTATTCTCAACAATCCTTTAGTTGCCTTATATAAATTGCATCATACTTTATCGTGTTGATTTTATGTCCCAAATTCTTAAACTTTAACTTACAATTTCACTTGTATTGTTAGATGATTTTATAGCTTGTTTTACGCTAATCAACGTAGATGGTTATGTTTTGTTTTGTTGTTCAATGACTGAAATAAAATGATGGACTAACTGACAAATTTAAAGCCCAAATGCTTGAGGATCTGGTATGGGGATTCTCTCCATGGGAAATGAAATCCATACTGGCAGCAAGGCCTGGCTGGATGACACTTATAGCATTCTGCATTTCTGCGTCCCTATCTACATTTGTGGTAACTGACTCTACCCATCGCTGGGTCCGTGCATGGATTTTACTGATATTAGAGCAAGTAGAGTTGCCGAAAAAAACATCCTGCCCATCTCATTGCACTTTAAAGGGCACGAATTCTGTAACCTGTGCAAAGTTGCCATATAGTTGACATCAGATCATGTGGCTCCATTGGACACCTATGGGAACAACACCTTACAAGCAAGAGCCAAAAAGCCAAGATGGTTGTCACCAACCAGTTACTGAAGCTGCAATCTTGAATTTTTGACCCGATCTGCGGATGGCAAGCTTGCAACTAACACAACCCACCGAAGGCAATCACTTGTTTTGTGGTTTGGCTTATTGGGTAGATCTTTTCTTTTTCATCCCAGTGACTTTCAGGTACATTGGACTGTGACACGTGCATCGTCTCGCACAAATTATTTAAAATTACCACTGAGTATTAATCCATGCAGGCCAATTAGTTGTTGAGAGTACTCAGAAAACAGTGAGAAATTTATCTAGCAGCAGGGATAGAAAATGTTGATTTACTCACCTGACTCCTTCGTTGAGATTGTAAAGCTCGTGGTCTGCAAGCCCCTTTCTCTGAAACACAGCTATGACTCCATTCTGGATACTGCAAGAGAGATGAGAAAATATAGTGTGAATCTCTAACAATAATAATAATAATATTCCAATAAGCACCATTTATTTTGGGAGGCAAGTACCCTCGGTTGCTGCAGCTGTTAAATTAGACCAGTGGTGGTGAACCTATGGCACTGATGCCAGAGGCGGCACTTGGAGCCCTTTCTGTGGGCACACGTGCCATTACCCGAGCCTTCCCTCCCCCCGCGACCCTCACCAGCAGCCCCCCTGGAGGAGAGTCGCCCCTGAGTGTGGCCTACGCAGAGCAGCGCAGCCAAGGACATAGCAGCCAGGAGCATAGACAAGACTCTGCCCTCACGCCCCATCCCGCACAGTTGATGCTGCAGGGCGCGGGGAGAGGGCATGGCCGCCATGGTGCTGCTGGGCTGCCTGGGCCATCTGCAGCGGGCCCCGGAGGTGGTGAGTGGCCCTGCGGGCAGTCGGGGTGGGGGCGGGGCAGGGGGTGGAGCAGGGGCGGGGCCAGTTTTTGGGCACTCAGTCTCTAAAAGGTTCGCCATCACTGAATTAGACTTCAAAAGAAAAGATAAAAGAATCTGGAGTAGAATTTTCAGGCTAGCTTCTCATTTTCCACTAAGTTAAAACCAAACTCAGTTAACTACTATATTTCAGTCATCTAAAAGTTGTCTGACTCAAATGATATTAGCATGGGAAAACCACATTTGTCCTCCACTCTGCCCACCTTCAGAGGGCATGAAGAAGTAGTATCAACCTTGTAACATTGCCTCTTGTTTGGAACAACTTTGTCACTGGTGTTAACCCTAGTCTTCCTTAAGACACTTTAGGCACAAGCTTAACACGTAGCCCTTGACTTACGATCACGCCGGAGCCCAAAATTTCTGTGGTTAAGTGAGACATTTGTTAAGTGAATTTTGTCCCATTTTATGACCTTTCTTGCCACAGTTGTTAAGTGAATCACTGTAGTTGCTATCTAAGTGTAGATGACAACCCTGTATTATCTAATATAAAATCAGTTAGTTATCTGATTTTCTGACTGAGTTTGTCAGAAGATTGCAAAAGGTGATCATGTGACCCAGGGACACTGCAACGGTCACAAACAGGAACCAGTTGCCAAGCATGTGAATTTTGTTCACGTGACCGTGGGGATGCTCCCGCGGTCGCAAGTGTGAAAACTGGTCGTAGGTCCCTTTTTTTAAAGGGCCGTTGTAACTTTGAACGGTCAATAAATGAACTATTGTAAGTCAAGGACTACCTGTACTTTTTTACCCACATCTCTGTAGATTTAGCTTTATGGCAGAGGTCCCCAACCTTTTGGGCACCAGGGACTGGTTCTGTGGAGAGAGATTTTTCCATGGACTGGAGAGTGTGTGGTTTTGTGCTGCCTGCATCTCGTAGATGGGGCTTTGCTTGTTTGTGCGGACCGGTTGCTGGCATGCCGTGGCCCGGTACTGGTCTATGGACCGGGGGTTGGGGACTCCTGCTTTATGGTATTAAGTGAAGCTTAGGGCAGCTACTATGTTTGTAAAAACCAGCATGCACAACCTCAAAATTAATATGGCACATCAGGTGCAGGGCAGAAGAGGAGTAATAATACAAAATAAAAATGCAATCAAAACCCCGCCATTTTTTTTATGTGCATCTTATATAAAAAAGAAGTTGGGCTTTGAACTTGTAGTCATGACCACCATCTCGACCTTTTTAACCCTCCTCTCTGCAGGTGCC
>NW_015388192.1:120499-126437 GCF_001527695.2 Protobothrops mucrosquamatus | reverse complement strand
AAAAACCAGCATGCACAACCTCAAAATTAATATGGCACATCAGGTGCAGGGCAGAAGAGGAGTAATAATACAAAATAAAAATGCAATCAAAACCCCGCCATTTTTTTTATGTGCATCTTATATAAAAAAGAAGTTGGGCTTTGAACTTGTAGTCATGACCACCATCTCGACCTTTTTAACCCTCCTCTCTGCAGGTGCCCCTTGTCTGGGAATTCTGGAATGAAAGGAACGCTTTGTGTATCTGCAGCCTGCCTGTGCTCTGCTCTTCAAATCATCAGTGGTTCCAAAATGAATGAAAAATAAAGAGTCCCAAATATCCAACCCCACTGACTTTGGGGGCCCTCCAAATTAAGCTGACGGTGTGCACTTCTTTTGACTCAGCTACATGTAGGCGATGGGAACCATTTCTCTAATTAAGTAAATGCATTTGCAATGCTGAACTGTAGTCCCAGGTTACAATAGGGTGGTTGCTACAATGGAGGTGTCTGGACGGGCTGTTTTGCAGCAGAGATAGATAGCTGCTCAGCAAAGAAAGGACTGCCAGCGAGGAACAACAGCAGGAAATTAAAAGTGGCAGTGAGGCCATCACCTAGCAAGGGAGAAATGCAGAAAAAGACCAAAACAGAAAGCATGATTTGCTCTTTCTCTTTTCCTTTCCCTCTCTACTTTCACTTCATAAAAGCAAGCAAAAAGTCCTACATTTGAATCTTCTTGAGAAGAAAAAAAAATGCTGCATCACTTTGCTAAGATGCAAATGTGCCTATCTTTGGTTGATTACACTCAGAACAAGTTAGACTTACTGGTTTCTTACAATCAACCTGCAACAGCCACTCCTCGCCTACAGTTTAAAATCCCACAAATGCGTTTGTTTCTTTGTCGATATGATCTTGGATTAAAGCGTTTGATGTTTCTGTCGGCTTCAGTAATGCTTTACAGTGTTTTTTTTAAAGTCCCATTGAAAAGCATACCTCCCATAGATTCCTAAGAGGCAGTAACTGTGGGACTTTTAAAAATAAAAATAATTCTCTTGCTCAATGTTGGGGTAAATTCAACGCCCACATAGTTTACTATTCCATATGTTGAGACTTTAGAAAGAGTGCAGAGAAGAGCAACAAAAATGATTAGGGGACTGGAGGCTAAAGCATATAAGGAACGTCTGCTGGAATTGGGTATGTCTAGTTTAATGAAGAGAAGGACGAGGGGGGACACGATAGCAGTGTTCCAATATCTCAGGGGTTGCCATAAAGAAGAGGGAGTCAAGCTATTTTCCAAAGTACCTGGAGGCAGGACAAGAAGCAACGGGTGGAAACTAATCAAGGAGAGAAGCAATCTAGAACTGAGGAGAAACTTCCTGACAGTGAGAGCAATTAACCAGTGGAACAACCTGCCTCCAGAAGTGGTGAATGCTCCAACACTGGAAGTTTTTAAGAAGAGACTGGACAGCCATTTGTCCGAAATGGTATAGGGTTTCCTGCCTGAGCAGGGGGTTGGACTAGATGACCTTCAAGGTCCCTTCCAACTTTACTATTATTATTATTATTACTCAGCAAGTTGAAAATGCTGAATTCTGAATTTTGTTGCGCAATCTGCTTGTCTCTTAAGTTACAACTTTTAAAAAGTGAAGCTTTATTTTTTCATGATTGATATGATTAAATAAAAGTAAAAACAAATAACACAATTCCTGCAGATTCTAGAAAGCCACGAAACCTGCCTTAAATTCACCCTAAATCTGAATACCAAATGGGAATAAAAACACACAACAAATTTAGGGGTATAAAGACAAAACAAATTCAGGAAGTCAGTGAAATTTAATAGCAGCCTTGGTGTGTACAATTTATAATTTCAATAATACTAGCAAGTTGAGTGAAGCAGAATTTATCTCTTTTCTTTTACATTTATGTTTTACTTTTTTTCATCTTCTTGAGAGTGGAAAACTATGCCAAACAACAACAACCTACAGAATTATAGTTCTGCACTTCATGAGTTGGACTGCAGCTTCCGTTGGTGTAAAAAGGATGATATCACAATGATATTGTGTCAGTGCATAAATAGTACTGTTGCATAATTTGTGTCAACTGCACCTGAACTCAGGCAACTTATGTAGTTGCATCATTTGTGCAAGGATGTGATGATGTGCTGTCACATAGCTATTTAACCTGTGTAGAGGTCTATAGTCACAATCTTCGTGCATCAAGTTGGGATAATAAGAATTTTCATAGACATTCCATGGACCTTTTTTCAATCCCTTCTACATTGTTCCTTACAAACCGCTACATAAATGGTGGCCTTCTGGAGTTTGTCACACTTAGAGGAAGTTAAACCACAGAACAATCCAGTTAATAAAAATTTGTACAATTATTTGTGAGCTGCCTTTCAGAACATTGGTAAATGTTCCTTAGAAGAAAAAGGATTTTTAAAAAAAATTTCTGGCACAGTTCCTTATCCTTCAATAGAGAGAAATATACAACCCAGCGTAGAAGAGTAAAAGTAAAGGTTTCCTTGTCCATCGTGTCTGACTCTAGGGCAGCGGTTCTCAACCTATGGGTCGCGACCCCATTTGGGGTCGATCGACCATTTCACGGGGGTCGCCAAGCAAGGCTGTCCGCCATTTTTTCCCCCTTTTCCGGCGGGTGCCTTACCTCCCTTGAGCTGGGCCAGCTGGTGGTCGGCCTGCTCCGTCTCTGCCACTTGCCAGCTACGCCTCGGCCGGCGCAGGGGGCGGAACCACGCATGCGCGGCGCTCCCGGGCAGGGAAAGTCCTTGACTTACAACCGGTTGGGTAGTCCTCGACTTACGACCGGTTTAGTCCTCGACTTACGACCGGTTGGGGGTCGCGGCATTAAAAAGGTTGAGAACCACTGCTCTAGGGCAAGGTCTTTATTTTCATTTCTTGGCTGAAAGAGCCAGCATTGTCTGAAGACAATTTCTGTGGTCGTATGACCAGCATGGGCTATATGCCAAAGGTACATGGAACGTTGTTGCCTTCCCGCCAAAATGGTACCTATTAATCTACTCGCATTTGCATGCTTTCGAACTGCAAGGTTGGCAAGAGCTAGGCCACGGGTCGGCAACCCGCGGCTCTGGAGCCGCATGTGGCTCTTTCAGCCTTCTACTGTGTCTCCCAGTCCTCCTCGCCATTTGCAGAGAGAGAGAGACAGAGAGGCACTTGCGCTTCCCTTTTCTCTCTCTCTCTCTCTCTCCTTCCAGCAACTCCAGCTGAATAAGAATGTCCGCGATGTGTCAGCTTGTCAGAGAGAGGGGGGGAGAGGGAGAGAGGGAGGGAGAGAGAGGGAGAGAGAATATGAATATATGTGGTTGTCCTTACTAGACTTTTAGTAAAGAACGTTTAATGAAATATTTTGATGGTTTTTTTAATTAAGAGATGAGGTATGGGGATAATTTTATTATGAGTATTATATTTGAAAGTAACCTTCGACCCAGCGGTTTTTTGGGGGGGGAGTTCAAAATGTTTTTGTTGCATGCAGAAATAAAAATGTGTTTTCTTAGTAGCAGTTCATTGATTTCATAAATGCAACACACTATAGTTTTTTTTTAATACATAGCATAAAGGTAAAAAACGATATATGCAGTGTTGTCTTCATTTTAGATGTCAAAAGGGTTTTGTGGCTCCCAGTGTTTTCTTTTCTGTGGGAAACGGGTCCAAATGGCTCTTTGAGTGTTTAAGGTTGCCGACCCCTGAGCTAGGCCAAGTAATGGAAGCTCACCCTGTTGTGCTGGAGTTTGGGCCTTGAACCTGGACTGTCAGCTCTCCAACTGACAAGCTCAGTGTCTTTAACCACTGAGCCATTGCACTCCCTAAGAAGAGGCAATGTATCTTCCACATAGAGGAGCAATGATGGGGGAAACCTTAACCTCTTTAACTAATAATAATCATGGACAAAATCATCATCAATTGCAAAACACAGCTCTATCTGGAACAACTAACATCCTGTGACAATATCTTTAACACCATCAAACAAAATCTGCCTATGCCAGGTTTTGCGAAGGCCTCAACTGGTGAATAAAAATGTCAATCCCAGTCTAAATATCTGGCTATGTGGCCAAATAATAATATAAAAATCTAAAAATTTTTTTAGATCCTTTGGATCTTTCATGCACCATATTTAACAGCTTTCATTCAGCTCTCAGTTGAAAACTGCATTCTGATAAAACCAGATTTTACCCCCACAACATGAAAAAGATGTTGAGACTCTAGAACACGGGTGTCAAACTTGCCGCGTCATGTGACATGTCGTGACATATCGTGACTTTTTTTCGCATTGCCGGAGCTGGGGGGGGGATGCAGCCTCCGTATGATGCAACCAGCCCACGGGCCGGCAGTTTGACAATCTAAAAAGAGTGCAGAGAAGAACAACAAAGATGATTAGGGGGCTGGAGACATGAAGAACGGTTGCAGGAATTGGGTGCTTCTAGTTAATGAAAAGAAGGGGTGACATGATAGCAACATTCCAATATTTTAGGGGCTGTCACAAAGAAGGGGAGTGTCAACATTCTCCAAAATACTTGAAGGCAGGAGAAGAAGCAATGGATGAAAACTAATCAAGGAGAGAACTAACCTAGACCTAAGTGAAATGTCCTGACAGACAATCCGTGGAATGGCTTGCCTCTAGAAGTTGTGGGTGCTCCAACACTGAAGGTTTTTAAGAAGAAATTGGACAACCATTAGTCTGAAATGGTATACAGATTCCTGCTTGGGCAGGGGTTGGGCTAGAGGACCTCCAAAGTCCTTTCCAACTCCTGTTTATCTGCTATCTGTTAAATATGACTTGAATAAATTATGTATAAATGAATTGCCACAATTCGGTTCCTAATATTTTGCAGCTTCTGGCTCTCTGAGTGTGAAGCAGTGGCTACCAGGTCTATAAAGGATTTACTGTTAAGTTTGAAACAGGCAGCCTTCACAACCCATCTTCAAACTAATGTAAGTTTGTCCAGCTTCAACTATTACGAGGCCACCACTAAAACAAAAGCATATATCTGGCAGCTGGGTTGGAAGAGGAAAAAAGAGGAGGCATGTCGGAGTCCAAGTGTTGCTGCAGTTTATTCAGGTCAACTAAATCATTCAGCGAGACATCTCGTGTCAGCCAAAGATTGTGCAGCCAGGAAAAACCTGCCATATTTCATGTCTGCATAACAGGACATCCTTGGAAGGATAGAGGTGGTATCAAGGTTAAAAATGTGCAATAAATAACTCCAATAAATAAAACTCTTCTTGCCTACTGAAAATTTGTCAGAAAAGAGCTTTTGGCTGCTACTTTAGAAAAGGCTGGGGATAGAGGCCAGACAGAGAGTTATGGGTGAATTCATTTGAAGGATTATGCCCAGGGAAAGTCAGTGCGTATTTTAAAATATCTGATGTGTTTGCATGAAGGAAGTGTAACTTAGCAAACAATGAACCAGGCAATGCTTTGGGAAAGAGATGCATCCCTGGACCATTTTATATGAGTGCATAGTTCAAAAGCTGATAAAGTTTTCTAACAGTTGGGAATGATCTCTACTGTGCATTTCAGTGGTTTCCCAGAAATGTCACCGCCGAAGCAGTAATTTTCCTGGAATCCCTAACCTTCTATTTCCTGATAGATCAATCTCTGCTATAAAGTACATTTTGTTTATAACCAAGAAATCTTTTCCAATTTTTGAAACCATCGAGCATGGTATCCTGCTGGACCATCTGCAAGAGTTGCAGGCTGGAGGCACCATTTGTGATGATTCTGCTCCTGTGTCAACGCTGCAAATACTGTATATTCTTGCTTTGACAATATGCAGAACTGTCTGGTATTTTTATAGTTAAATCAGGCAACAGTGAAAGGGGAGGAGAATATAAGGAAAGCCCGGGAAAAAGGAACCGGAAGTGAATCACATCTTCCAAGTTAATTGGAAGATGTGAATCATGACCCCAAAATAGGGGAGGGGAAAA
>NW_015388192.1:118555-119599 GCF_001527695.2 Protobothrops mucrosquamatus | reverse complement strand
CAAGTTAATTGGAAGATGTGAATCATGACCCCAAAATAGGGGAGGGGAAAATGCCTGGAATGTTATGTGCAACGGAAAAGGATCTCAGATCTAAGCATCCACCATGCCGTACTGACACCTCTGTAACCTTATTAATGCTTTTAGGTTAATAAAATGCCTGAAAGTTCTTTTAAGTGTTTCGTTAATCAGACACATGACATCCTGCCTGAATAGGGTGAAAGTGATGCTTTCGTTTGGAGTGAGGTCTCCTGAGTACATGATACTTGACTTTGTATCAACATCATCCCAGGCTGAGACAAACGTGCTGTGAAAATCCTGAACTCATATCTGGGCCTGCGTGGAACTAGTAGGGAGAACTAAGCTTAGATTAAACCCTGTAAGGTGGAGGTACCAAATATCTAGGAATTCCTGAAGCATTGGGATCAATGTTGGCTCTAGAAAGTCACCATCTAGAGTGGGCCACCATCTAGCAATTCCTCCATTTCCTATTAGATTTAGTCCTTGACTTGCAACCGCAATTGGGACTGGAATGTCCATTGCTAAGTGATGTAGCCATTAAATGAATCACACTGATTTTACTACCTTTTTGATATAGTCGTTAAGTGAATCATATGGTCATTAAGAAAATCCAGTTTTCCCCATTGATTTTGCTTGTCAGAAGTCCCAGAAGGTCGCAGATGGTGACTGCAACTGTCATAAATACATGCTGGATTGTCAAGCACCTGGATTCTGATTATGTGGCCATGGGGATGCCACAATGGTCTTAAGTGCAAGGACTGATCATAAGTCATTTTTTTCAGCCCCATTGTAACTTCAGAACAATTGTTAAATGAATGGGTCATAAATCAAGGATTATCTGCGTGAGAGCTTATAGCCAGAAGATAAGAAAATCTGGAACAGGAGAAATCCTTCTAGGATTGACGTGGTGGCGCAGTGGTTAGAATGCAGTATTGCAGGCTAATTCTGCCAACTGCCAACAGTTCGATTCTCACCGGCTCAAGCCTTCCAAGGTCGGTAAAATGAGGACCCAGATTGTTGGGGGCA
>NW_015388192.1:101515-117689 GCF_001527695.2 Protobothrops mucrosquamatus | reverse complement strand
CGCTTGGTGACTTTGAGAGTGACCAAGATTCTTCAGGTATTCATGTACCTATGACAAGGGTAGGCAACCTTGGCTCTTTTATGACTTGTGGAATTCAACTCCCAGAATTCCTGAGCCAGCCTGGCTCAGCTTGGAAACCTCTCCCTTTCTCCTCAGCCTGGCTGGCTCAGGAATTCTGGGAGTTGAAGTCCACGAGTCATAAAAGAGCCAAGGTTGCCTACCCCTGACCTATGAGGAGATGGAATCTGCATATTTATCCTGGAGAGAAGAGGACTAAGGGGAACCTGATAGACTTGGATACAAGTTCCTTATTGTCACAACTAGAGAAGATTAGTTAGGCCAGTTATGACAACTCCCTCACAACCATGGAAAAAGCAGGGCTTTAGGATAACCATAAGTGTAAAATATAAATGTACAGTATATTGGTTTAGTCTTGCTTCAATAAAATAGCTTCTATGTTCTCTTACTCCCAATCTCAGAGACTGCAATTTAGTGAAGGGATGAAAATTCAGGTAAGCACTATCCTTTTTCAGGCCTCTTGAGAACAATCATTTTAAAGTCTTCCTGGTAATAGGAAACCATGGCTGGACCATTTAGACTGCAGGTGCCTCTTTCAGTGCTAACTGGTTATGAAAGTAATCCAAAGAAATCTAATTTGGAGCTCAAAAAATTCTTCTCTTCAGGATGTTAAACCCGCATCTGGGTATCTTTCAGATGATTCTGTGGGACCCATATCTTTAATCAAGATTTGTTAAACATTAATTTGTGTTCACAGGTAACCTTATGGGTCACAATAGTTATACCTCACCTGTGCTGTTTTCTCACAAATGTAAAGGAAATTTTAAGTGAAACTGAATACTGAATACAGTATATCAGGGGTCTTCAAACCTGGCCCTTTTATGACTTGTGGACTTCAACTCCCATAATTCCTCAGCCAGCCACGCTGGCTATGGAATTCTGGGAGTTGAAGTCCACAAGTCATAAAAGGGCCAAGTTTGAAGACCCCTGCAGTATATTCTTCTTGAAAATGGCAGAAAATAGAGGGGGGTCTCTGGAATTAGAAAAAGCTAAAGACACCCTTGAACTGAGCTCAGTTGCATGGACATTTATTCTTGGCAATGTGAGAGAGATGGTTTGCTATTATCTGCTTTTGGGAATGTTCTGGTGATTCAACCATTAGCCAGGTCCAACCCCAAGTTGAATTTGGGCAGAGATATTAAGAAACTATGCTGAAATCTAATCCTTCCATTAAGAGCTGTTTTGATGGACGTGGAGGGAGGTAAAGACAAACATCCAGACTTGTGATTCTTAAATGATACAGATGCAATTTTAGGCCATCAACAAGAACCAGGTTTATGTTTGTGGAAATGCTTAATTCTGGCTACTTGTTTTCCAACAGGCCTTCTGTTATGAGCCTCACCTGGAATGACTTTCAATTCACTTTCTAATGCTTCAAACAAAGGCATGTTAACTCACTCTCTTCCCACACAACTAGCACTGGCATGCCCACCACGCCTATACATAAGCACTATACATAAGCACTAGAATTAGCCAGGAAAGCATTTGTACAAGGCTCAAATTGCAATACCATCATGTGAAATTTAAAAGTTCAATCAGCCAAGGACTCCTACTTTGCCTTCATTGAACCTAAGACCAGATGGACAGGAAGTGACAAAGGATCAGAAGTTTGTCAAGACCTTGTTCATCTAACACATTTTATCAAAAGTCACAGTCAGAAAGGGTGCTACCAAACTCCTTCTGACGCAAAGCTCCAATGGAAGGGGGAAAAAGTCTTAAATTGTGTAATTTATGTAAATGCAAGTTCTCATTCTTGGTTGGCTTAATTGTAATTTCATCATCTTCCTGGCAAATACTGTAGCCTAACTCTTCATAAGAAGCTGGGCTATGTTTCCCGTAAATGGACAATTCACCTTATTAAGGAGGGCTGTAAAAGAAACTATAAACTTTATTGGTTTAATGTTAATGAGAATAATTTATGGAGGGATATAAGTTTCCCCAAAAACATTAATATTTAATAATAAGCTTTCTATTATTCAGCGTCACATGCAACCTTTGTGAGGCCATAACAACCTCATTACAAAATAACTAATATTACTATGGAAGTGTACATTTTTTGGAAGAGCTAAACGGCAATGATATATTGTTTCACTGAGTGATGTGGCATTTTAAATAGGAACAGATTTATTATGTTATGACTTATGCTATGGTGAACCTGGACACGATGAAATGAAACACAACTTTACTGTGCAAATGAAACTTCAGAGAAGGACAAACATTCAAAAATGAATGTGGGTAATACTTTGTAGAGTTGTAAAATAGCTATCTATGTGTTTTGTGATGACAAGATTGAAATATGTTTGCTTTAACTACTGAGTGGCAAATAACTTTCACACTCAGAAATCTAACAATAAAAACCAATAAAGTTTACAGTTTCTTTTACAGCCCTCCAATGTATGATGAAGTCATAGGCTGAGTGGCTTACTCTCTCAAAATTATGGGGAAGATTTGAAGCTACACCTTTGGGTGTGGTTATTACACAACTGTCATAACATGGGAGGGAATTATCACCTACTTATGAATGCCGTCAAACAATTTGCTGTCAAAAACAAAGGATAAATGGCACAGGGTAAAAGTTAAGATTTCTTAAACATATATGTTCATCTAGATATAGATTAAGATCTTGCATCATGCAAGTAAGTCCTGATTTAAGAGGTTTACTGATGCAAGCATATCTTTGCTGGAAGAAATGCACAATATCTACAATGAAAGAAAGACTTAAACTATGTGGTTCAACCTCATAAAAAGATTAACAGTTCTAAATATGCATTCAAATACAGCCTAGGTATTTGTAATGTTTATTAAAAAATGATGAAACTAGTTTTATTTTTCCTTTGATGGCCCTGGGAAAGTGGAATTTCTAGATTGATATGGTTGGTTTTTCTGTTGTCCAGGGTCTATTTTTTTCTTTCTTTCTTTCTTTCTTTCTTTCTTTCTTTCTTTCTTTCTTTCTTTCTCTTTCTTTCTCTTTCTTTTCTTTTCTTTTCCACCTTTATTATTTTTATAAATAACTCAAGGTGGTGAACATATCCATCATATCTTCCTTCTCCTATTTTCCCAACAATCCTGCGAGTTAAGTTGGGCTGAGAGAGAGTGATTGGCTCAAAGTCACCCAGCTGGCTTTGGATGGGACTTGAACTCACGATCTCCCACTTTCTAGCCTGGTGCCTTAGCCACTAGGTTAAACTGGCTCTCCATTTCTTCACAAAATGGTCGGAAGAAACATTCAAAAGGAGAGCAACTGCAAAAAGATCCTGCAGAACACGGGCAACAGACTGTGAGAAAGTCAATTGAGTGTTGAATAAAATTTCTCAGCCACGATCATTTCTATACAATTCAGTGGAGCTTTTCAATGGGTTTTACTTAGCTCTTGGAAGCCTGTTGTGAAGCTGAACTACAAACCACCTTTTAAAAACTTATAGTTTAAAAATAACATTCCAAAGCAGCGTCTCTGAACCTCAACCACCTCAACAGGTGTTGATTTCAACTCCCAGAATTCCTAGGCAGAATGACCATGCGCTCTCCTGATTTCTTAAAAGGAATTTCAGTTCTTTCAGTCAGAGGATGAAAAGGAAGTGATTTACCTTTAATCTTGATGAGTCATAAAATCTCATTCATCTTCCTTTAAGAGCGTCTCCTTCAGAATTATTCACTGATCCCTTATACAGTAACTTAGCTTGCAGCCAACAATTTGCAAATCTCATTTTCTGGAGGAAACTTATGGTCTTTGATTAGATCCTGGATTGGCCTGATTTTCGGAGTCTTTTTCAGTCTGGCTATATGAGAATGTCAAGTTCTCCGTAGATACTCTCAGTAATGCTTAATGCAGCAATGAAACTTGTCTAGGTTTTTAAAACAGGTAGTCCTCAAGATATGACAGGTCACTTAATGAATGTTCAAAGTTATGACAGATGACCCAAAACTATATTTCAAAATTACAACAGCTGCAGTACCCGTGGACATTTGTCCTTATGACCAACCACAGGGATGCTGCAGCACCCCCCCTCCTCCATCCAACCATCCCTGGACCCTGCAGTTGTTGCAACTACTCCAGACATGCCCATCCCCATCGCACCTATCTTTTCAAGCTCTCTGGATCTCATGCTGGGGAAGGAGGGAAGACCACATATCCCTGGGCGGTGCAGCAGTGACCTATATCCGACCTCCATTTTGTCTCACCTGCTTTGTTTTGCTGCCTTAACAGGGTCTGCACAGCACCGCAGAGGTTTCTAAATGTGGCAGGAAATTTCTGCAACAGTGTGTAAACCCTGTTAAGGCTTGATTTAGAGCAGGGGTGTCAAACTGCCGGCCCGCGGGCTGGATGCATCATAACGAAACCGTGCCCACCCCTTTGCCGGCAATGGCAAAAAAGTTGTAATACGTCGCGTGACGTTTCAAGTTTGACACCCCTGATTTAGAGTATACTGGAACTGCCTGTAGAGGTTGCTGCAAACCTATTTTGTGAAGTGGTTGATAGGTAAGCAGTGTTTGCAGAGAGTTGCAGCCGTCCAATGCAAACACCTCCAGAATCCCAGCTGTCTATTGTATAGAGGTGCATACCTGGCGTGCTGATTGGTTCCAATTTCCTGCTGGGAAAGTAAGGCACATTCAAGCTATTTAACTATTCACTGGGGTGAGCAGGAATTTGGCAATTGTTAGGAGAGACATTTTACCAAATGACAATTGTGACATGGACCATAATGGGCAGGCTCCATTATGGTCATATCCCAAAGACTACCAGTATTTGAGATCCCGTTTTCCCTCACCTAACAATAGCACTTAGACTTATATACTGCTTCACAGTGCTTTATAGCCCTCTCTAAGCAGTTTACAGAGTCAGCATGTTGCCCCCAACAATCTGGGTCCTCATTTTACCAACCTTGGAAGGATGGAAGTCTGAGTCAACCTTGAGCCGGTGAGACTCGAACTGCTGACAGTCGGGAGAATTAGCCCGCAATACTGCATTCTAACCACTGCGCCACCACAGCTTTTACCCACCTAGCAGATGATTTTCAGAAGGTGTTGCAGGGAGACTGTAAAGCTTCAAGTTTAAAGTGTTGTGAAACAATATATAGTGTTCCACATTGTCTTATGTCCTTATTGTGGCAAACATTTATTTATTTAATCCTGGTTTTATTCTTTTCACAAATAACTCGAGGCAGCAACCATACCTAATTTCTCCACAGCAACAGTCCTGTAAGGTAGGATAGATTAGGAAAAAGTAACTAACCCAAAGTCAGCCAGCTAGTTTTTATGCCCAAGGCAGGATTAGAACTCATACTCTCCTAGTTTCTAGCCTGCTGCCTTAACCATCAGACCAAACATTGATAACAGATCAGACTCACTGCCCTTTTACAATTCAGATGTATTTAAACACAGCCAATGTCCAATCTGTGCCAGGGATGGTGATGGGCTGTCAACAGCTACAATGGTTAGCATGAGTGGGGGAATCTAAAAAGAAAGGCACAGATATGGTAGGGTGCCTCATAGACATCCTTCAGCCTTACTTCATTTAACCACATTTCATAGAATACTTCCCTGTTGGCTTGTTTGCAGCACAGTCTGTGCCAAAAGTCCCAATTTTCAAACCACAGAGTCTCTCTGTTCACAGAACATGCTACACCTAGCTTAATCAAATCAAAACATAGCTTGGTGAAATGTACAAATGTTGAAAAGAACAACAAGACATTAAAATGTCAACTGATTTAAAATTTATTTATGATACAAGACCAAACCTAGTAAAAGGCCAGCATGCAATATACTAACTATAAAAATTTTTTTTAAACTTGTGAGAAAATCCTAAATCCATTAGCAGTCTAATAATTCATAGCACGGAGGAGGAACCGGTCAATTCCTAGTAGTTATTGATAAGAATTCTGCAATCTTCTTTGGCTTCTGACGAGTGATCAATGATAATTAGAATTATTAAAAATTGGAAGGATTAAACTGATCCCCATTGGGTATACAATGGACATTCTAATAGAACATGCAAGACAGATTCTGCTTCTGCTTCTTAAATAATAAAAAGTCAAAAACTGAGTGTTAAGTAAACTAGACTGAGAAAATATAATAAGATAAGAAAGAGACAAAGCAGGCTTGGATGTCTTGGTAATACCAAGGGTGTCTCTTGTATGTGTATCAAGATAATGGTCAGGTTCTGCCCCCTTTTAACATGTGCCACGTGCAATGCGTATGAAAAGAGCTAAGGTTTTAGCTGCACTGTCATGCTATTTCTTGAGTGTTTTGACGTCCTACCCTGGCAATAAGCAAGTCTTAATTACAGCATGAGGAAAGAAAAGGGGGGGGGGAACACAACTCCTTCAATAACATTTCTTTCCAGTTCCTACTTTTGCTATCTACTGTAGCTACCCTGTGCTTAATAGTGCTTGTGCAACACTTTGATCCAGTCTCCAAAAAGGGCTTCAAAGCGTGAGGGTCAGCAAACAGAGCACCTGCCTATAATTCCTTAAAGTGATCATGTCTCTTCTTGGTATCTCACAACAACAAAGCAATTCCGGAAAAAGTGTCACAGGCAGATACTACTTCTGTGCTTCGAAACACTTTGGAGAGATCATAAATGTTGAATTGTTCACTCTGGCAGCATTTATTACTGATAATCACCAAGAGTCCTGCAAGGTCCCTCATTCCAAAATGCAAGCCATTCTCTTACGTGTTTGCTTCCAAAAGGCAGGTACCCACAGAGACCAATGGAATGCAGAAAGGAGTGGATATCCTGGCAGGCATTTTTTAAGAATCATCCCAACCTTCTCCCAAAGGGCAAAGTCAGCTGAAGTTTTGGGGGAAGAGGGAAATCAACCAATCAGAAGCAAAAAACCACCACCTTGGTGGCCATTGTTCCTTGAGAGGACTCTGCTGGGAACATTCCTGGGCAGGGGAGGGGAGGGGAGAGGGCAAAGAGGAAAGCCAAGCCCTACCTGTTCCAGGTGGCATTGGAGCAGGCCCGCTGGTGCTGAGTCCCCCGCTCGTCCAAGGCAGCTGCCTCTCTCTTGCCCAGATCGCTGAGGCTGGGCGAACTCATGAACTTCAACCTGCGAAGAGTCCTCATGGTCAATGGATTGTGCGCGGTGGCTAGAGAAACCCCATCCTTTTCACCACACACACATATGCAGCTGAGCCAGGCGCGCCCAATGGGGGCAAGTTCTCCGTCTGCTGTTCAAAAGTGAAACTTAAAAGGAAAAGAAAAAAAAAAGGAAAACCAACAGGAAAGAAAAACAAAACAAATAAAAGAGAACCAGTCTCCACAGAACAGTCCTCGGCCGGCGAGAAGACAAAACCTTTAATCAGAGCAATTCTGACAACTGCACAGCCCGATTAGTCATCGCAATGGGTTGGTGCCGCTTTCTTAAGTGGCCCTTCCTGTCCCAGCCAAGGAATCACCACGTTTCTCTCTCCTGGCCCTCAACAGATGGAGATTCATTCAGCCCAAAGGTTCCACCTGCCATAGTAAACATTTCTTCCACCGAGTGCGCAGATGGCTCCTCCTCCCTCCTCCTCCTTTTGTAACTGGAGACGAAGCTGCCAATAAGAAGTGGGGGGGAGCGACCCACAAAATGTGACGGATGGAAATTTCACAGCAAAGTTTCACAACCGCTGAAACTTTGCCACATTTACAACACACAGGGTTTCTATCTGTTCCACTGGGGCAAAGAACAATTCAGCTGCTACGTGCCAGGGTGAGCAAGCCTCATCGTAGCTCACCTGTTTAAAGAGACAGAGACCTCATTTTGGCAAAGCTATTCAGAAGATGTCCTACGGCCCTCTCACTCCTCCAGGCTTCCTAAACTGGGATGCGGATATACAGTAAGGGACATATCTACATATGTCAAGGGACACACTTGCAAGGCACAGCATTTAAGTCACAAAGGGTTCACTGCACATGATTATGATCTGACTTGGAACTCCAGGCATTTTCTACCTATTCCCTTGCTTGGGTATGAAAACCTGGATGCACCAAGAATCTTAGTTTCTGAAACTTTCCGTTTTCATGTAAACGGGAAGGCAGAGGACCAAGAAACATACAGGGCCTGCTATATAATGTATCTGTAGAATTGACATAAAGTTCTTAAACAGCAGCATTATTGACTATTAGCAGCCATGTGACAAGGCACCACAAGGAAGCAACAGCAGTTTCAGGATCAAACAAAATGTGCACACTGAAAAAGAACAGCCAACACTTCCCGATGCACAGTTCCAGGGGCAGCCCTAACCCTGGCACAAAATTCAGACGCAGACCTGGTTCTCTGCAGGTCATAACAGAGACTATCCATTTTCAAAAAAAATCGAAGGATATTCCATGTATTTTCTAGCTTCAGGTGCTACCCTTCCTTCAGTGCAGAAGGACTACATTCATTCAGAAATTACTGCTTTGTTCAGTGAGAAGATCAGCATACAAGCATCTTTTGTGGGTCCACATGTTTAGCAAGAGAGGGCAGCCAGTTGTTGGGGACACTAAGTCACAATTGCGGCTTTAAGACTTGTGGACTTCAACTCCCAGAATTCCTCAGCCACAAGTCATAAAAGGGCCAAGTTTGAAGACCCCTGTTTTAGAGTGTTCTTCCTCACTTTAAAAAAAATAAAATAGAGGCATGAATACCCTGGATATGCCTAACCACTTCACATTTCTGCCTAAAATCACATTGAGTATCTTTGCTACCAAAATCATAGAATCCTAGATCAGAAGGGATTTTGAAGGTCATTTAGTCCAATCCTTGGCTGGGACATAAGTCCTCAGACCATGTTTTCTCTTGGCTTGAAAGGGCTGGCAATGTGAACTTGAATGGCTGAACTGTCATGGAATACATTTCATCTGCTGAATGGAGACTGCCCAATCTTGCGTGAATGAAAATGTAGGCTCCCAATCCCTGCAGATTTTTGCTTAGGTCATTTTGACTTGCTGCCATGCAGTCTTCTAAATAATCTAATCCTGTTTATGAGGATGCAGGATCCATGAGTCACTCATGGCCATGTCCTTATCTCATCCAAGACACCAAGGCTGTGGATTTTTCCACAGTTGTCCTTAATTTTAATTCAGAGCTCTTTTAAAGATTGTAAAGTACAGCAGATCCTGCAGGCCAAGGCTCTGGAGAGCTGCTAAGTGAAGATCCAATGGATAGTAGCTTTTGAGTAAATGTCCTCATCCTACATCTAATCCCGTCTTCCTGAATCATACGGGGCTTCTTAGTCCAGTTAAGCCTCATGTGAAGAACAGAATCCCTGAACCTGGAAGGGCTCCTTCCTATCTTAGCTGTCCTTTGATGTCCCTTGAGCTTCTTTTCTTTCCTCTGGTTCTGACTTATTCTTGGTGCTGACTCTCTCCCACAAGATTCCCCATGGCTTCCAAAGGGAATATGAGCAGGCTTATTTCTCTCCATCACAGGTGGACTTCATCTGGTTTGTTTTTTTAAAAATAAAAAACCCCAAGGTATTTCTACATAGTTCATAATTTACTCCAGGTCACTGATACTGATTTAGCAGAAGCTAAGCTGGATGTACTGTGGTTTCTACTTGGATGGGCAACCATCAGGAATTTTAGGTCTGGGAAGTTAAAGGAACAAGCAGGAAGAAGGCAAGAGCAAGCTGCTTCTATACTGTTGCCAAGAAAAGGGCATAGATGTGAACACGAAGTCAACAAAGCAGTGTTTCTCAACCTTGGCAATTTTAAGATGTGTGACCTTCAAATCCCAGAATTCCCAAACTAGCATGCTGGGCAGAATTATATTGTCTTTCAGCCAACTTGTCCAATGCAGCTACTTTCCCTTAATTTTCTTTTCAAAAAACAAAAATAATGAACACAAATGCATCAAAGCCAAGCTCAATTTTTAAATAGTATTTGGGGATATTATCATGCATGTTCACACAAACATGAACAGTGAAAATACTGATTGTTTGAAAAGAGAGCATTATCCTTGGACAAGGATTCTTTCTAAGTATTTTAGAACCTCTTGTAGAACCCCAACAGCACCACTTAATTGCAGTACATATAGGCAAAACCTACTCGCTTAAGAACTGGGTCGGTTTGCAATTCTTTCTATGACCTGGGTAGATCATACAATTATCACTCAGTCTAAACCAAGCATTCCATGTATTGAATGGTGTTGTGTGTATATATATATATATATATATATATATATATATATATATATATATATATATATATATATATATATATATATATATATATATATATGCTATGTGCATATATTTATATATATATAAAACTTCTTTTAAATAATTATATTTATTTTTCTACAATTATCACTCAGTCTAAACCAAGCATTCCATGTATTGAATGGTGTTATGTGCATATATATATATATATATATATATATATATATATAATCCAAATTTATTTTTTGTTGACAAAGAGTTAAACAGTTAAATGGGAGACTAGAATAGCTTTTTCAAGCTTATTTTGCTCTCATCAGCTAGCCATACCCTCTATGGGATTCAAACCTGGGCAGCCTGCATGCTAGGCAGTTGTATTAACCATTAGGCCACCAGCTCTCCTCCCCTTTGTCATCCGAGCCAAGGGAATATATACAGAAAGTTTTTCCAGACAGACCGGTCTGATTAATGCACCTTGGTATTTTGACTGCTATACTGCAGTTCTACTTATAATCAAAAGTGATTATAAGTAGAACTTCAGTATAGCAGTCAAAATACCAAGGTGCATTAATCAGACCGGTCTGTCCAGAAAAACTTTGTGTGTGTGTGTGTGTGTGTGTGTGTGTGTGTATGTGTGTGTATCTTCTTTTAAATAATTATATTTATTTTTCTTAATTATGAGGAGCCCGGGCATCTACAGGGGGAATTCATTGATAGTGTAATGCTGAGACAATGTAAGTTTTGCATTAATTGTAGATGCTCAAGGATTGATGTGCATGTATGAAAGAGGTGGGATATGTATAGTTATGGTGCAAAGCCATGAATCCTGCAGAGACTATGATTTGAAAAACTAAAAAAGAGCACTAGGAACACACATAGGAATAGGCCTAAATTCATGAAAATGTATCCACCCTTTTGCAATTTTTGATCACCTTACCCCGAGGGATGCCACTGATGGCTTGGCCACGGGGGTGCTGCATTGTAGACATTTATTAATATTTATTTCCAAAGATCCTACTTAGCTTACCAGAACAGCCAAGGCTACTTGCCACAGAACTCAGCTATAAACTTATATCTATGCCCAATGCCATATTTACACGAGTCGATGCAAATATTTGGCTATTCATTTCAAATCTAGGACTTTGTTCCTGTTGTCCCTGATTATCTTTCTTTTTTCTTCAGACTATAAAGTCAAGATACATCAAGGATGACTAGCACCAATTAAATAGAGGGGAAAACCATCACATACTTTGAAACCTAAAGCAAAGGTAATGCCTGGTTATGTCACCAGTCTTCACTAAAATGCAGAGAGACTGTCCTGTCAAAATCTACATCACCACTAGAGGGCAGCAATGATTAGCCTGAGATGAGTAAGTTGTTACTCCCTCTGGTGTTCACCTTTGGTTTTATGGCTAGATCTGATAGACCTGCCAATGACCATTAAAATACAAAATGAAACAAAGACTTGCAAATTAGTTTGAAAAAGACATTCCCTTCCTGAATCATCCTATTCCCTTTCCTCTGTCCGCTGAGTAACTCATTAGTAATACCAATAGTAATCATATACCCATCTTAAATTTCCTTGTTGAAAATGGCTCCCTCTACAGGCTGGTAGCCAAAGATGCCATCACAGGCCACTGAGAAAAAGGTTTATCTGAAAAATATGTCACAAGAAATAACGTATCTGAATTGTCTGATTTAGTACATGTTCTTAACATGCTAAATACCTTATCACTATATGACTGCATTTTTTTTTTAAAAAAAATCATTATTGGGCTTTTTTGCTGCTACGCAATAGCAGTTAAAATTTCACCATAAGATAAGCAATATGTTATGTATGACCTTAATACAAAAAGGTAGGACTTTGGTGGCAATGTCATGCCTACTTTCTTGCACTTTTTGACCTCCTTCTAAGGACACCCTGCCATTGAAATAAAAATTCTGAATTACAAAATTCATTTTTGAAATCTTAAAGCCTAGTTGAACAAACAAGTTAACTGCTGAAGCAGGCAGCCTTTAATCCTTCCTGTGGCTAACAAGTTTGCAAAATTCCAACTTCAGTTGCCAGTTGCACTCAAATATCTTCTGAGGTCGTATCAATTCCCATGACTGAGGAGCAGATAATTCCTCAGCGCAAAATATAGCTTCAAGTACAAGTTGAGCTCTAAGTATCCAAAGCTTCTAAAGTAGAATGCTGAACAATTATGAACAGATCATTTAATCATTTAACCTCAACCACAGAAGGGGGACTTTGGGCCATCACTATTAAGCCAACATGCACCAAAAGGTCATGGGAGGGATAAAATGCAGGAAGATCTCCACATAAACCATTTTAGGATTCTAGAAGATGGTGTTGATGAAATCCATAATGGCAATATGGACACTTTGGGATTATCAGTGATAAGAAAAACCTGATTGTATGACAGGACAGCTGACTGTCCCCTGCCAGTGAACATCACTAGAAAGACACCAAATGGTTAAACTTGATATGGGGGTGGGGGTGGGTAGAGAGATAAAATTGAGGGGTTAGGAGCAGAGAAGATGAAGAATTCACGTCTCCTCTCTAGCAAATATCTTGAACATCTGCAGAAGTGGAAAAAATAATCAAGGTCAGGGGTCTTCAAACTTGGCCCTTTTATGACTTGTGGACTTCAACTCCCAGAATTCCTCAGCCAGCGTGCCTGGCTGAGGAATTCTGGGAGTTGAAGTCCAGAAGTCATAAAAGGGCCAAATTTGAAGACCCCTGATTAAAGTGGTGTCCACAATTGTCCCGCTTCCTCTTTACTTGTGTCAATGCGCTAAAAAGGAAGTGAGACTTATTGTGAAATCATAACTGCCATCATGATAGTTTTTTACCAACCCTGTGAGAGACATCAGCTGAAGTTCCTAGTAGGATAAAAACTTCATGGGAAGTTTCAATGGAAGAGAAGGGAGAGAATAAAACTTTAATTTCTTGTCAGCCTTTCCAGGTAGCCCAGAGCAGAAAACCAAAGTTATGAATAGTAAAACTACTTTTATTATAGGGTTAAACTAATAGAAACTTGCAAGTCTAAAAGCCTCCCCCTCCTTACCTTCAGGAGAACTAGGGAGTGTCAAGACTGAGATGCTTTCTCAAGCTACATTTCTGCTCTGGACTGTTGTCTTGGTTGTGGCTTTTCTTTCTGTTCCTCAAGGTTATTCTCACAACCCACAAGCCTGAGAGCTTCTGTTCTCTACTAGCCCAAGCAGAAATGGCCATGGTAGCTCAGAGCTTGTGGTCAGATGAGTGGGAAGTGGCCCTACAAAAGACCAGTGGGACCTTCTTCAGACTCTGCCTCCATAACGTATCAGGATTACAGTTTCCTATGGAAAGCCCCACTTTCCCACTGGATCGTTTGAATCTGGCTTTAACTGCTGCCAAGATGGAGGCGCCATTGTAAGGACCTGTTCCTCAAGAAATGGTCGTCAGACCATCTCATCATCAGAACACCGATGGCGTGTGAATAACACCTGTGAATTTCCTCCTAGTTGATGTTCCAGTGGAGTCTTAGCTCTACTGCTCATATGTAAAGAGTAATAGTCTTCCTTAAAAAACATGGAAGGGAAAATAGATTATTTCCCTCACATCCTTGCATCTTACAGGAGAAAAGAGCGTAGATGATGCAAATAGATATTATTGTCCAAATAATCATAATTTCATGGCAGAAGGGAAGGAGGCAATTTCTTCACCCCCACAAGCCTTCTGCAAAGAATGGAACCCTAATCAAGGTCAGATTCTGGCCACATCAATGCCATATAGCTATGGAAACCAAAATAGGACATATTTTTTTTTAAAAAAATCTGTCTTTGTCAAATCAATAAGGAATCATGAAATTGCTTCAAGCAAAAAAGAGTCTGTCTCTGAGATTAAAATATATTTCTTATCCTGAGGAACTACCTTCTACTTGGAGCTGCTTTCACTCAAACTGAAGATTTGGGAAAAAAAGGGGGGAGGGTTACAGCTAGTACTGGTAGTCCTCAACTTACAACAATTTGTTAGTGACTGTTCAAAGTTACTATGGTACTGAAAAAAGTGACTTAGGACCGTTTTTCACACTTACAACCATTTCAGCATCCCCATGGTCACGTGATTTACATTTGGATGCGTGACAATTGGTTCATATCTATGACGGTTGAGGTGTCCCGGGGTCACGTGATCCCCTTTTGGACCTTCGGACAAGCAAAATCAATGGGGAAGCCAGATTCACTTAACAACCGGGTTACTAATTCAACAACTTCTGTGATTCACTTAACAAATTAGGCAAGAAAGGTTGTAAAATAGGGGAAAACTCACTTAACAAATTTCTCACTTAACAGCATAAATTTTGGGCTCAGTTATGATCGTAAGTTGAGGACTACCCATAGCACCTCAAATTTCATTTCCTGAAGGGTGTGGAAGAGACACAGAATTGTGGTTTTTTCTCTCCAAATGGATGCACAGATAGCTCCTCTAGTTTCTAGGTTTGGGGGCAGGGATGGGGCTTGGGAAAAAAATGACAATAAAGGTTATCTTATCTTATCTTATCTTATCTTATCTTATCTTATCTTATCTTATCTTATCTTATCTTATCTTATCTTATCTAGACTATACGTACAGCAAACAGCCTCCGAACACTGACAAGGAACATACCTGCAGAGGGTTGCAGTAGAAGTGGAGTAGAAGTGGGCAAAATAATGTTTTTCTTTCATGTGCCTGCTCTCTTTCCTTTTCTGTGGATCAGAAATGGAGGATCCTGGCAGTTGATGACAATTGCACAAGTGATGTTGGAGAAAGAGCTCTGCAGATTTTTAAAAAAATACATAAAATTATGAAGTGTCCTTTCAGCTGAGCTTGATTCTTATTGACTTTATGGACAACCCCATTTAGTTTTCTTTTAAAAAAATGAATTGCTTTTTTCTGGCATATGTTGTTTGCTTACTCCTTGTCTAGTCTGGATTTCTACCTGTGATCTCCCATTCAAATGCTACCCCTACTTAGCTTCTGAGACTAGAGAAATCAGTTAACACAAAATAAGAAAGTTTGCATTTGTTTGACACACAATTTTTAGAGCACAACATTAACCACAGCATAATTAATGAAACAGTTCGGAGAAAATGGCTGGGCCAAAACTGCAGAAAAGTTGCAGCACAATGTTTCATTACCTGTAAATTAAATACAGATCAAAGAAACCTCTTAAGTGACCCATCACTGGGAATCAATTTCACCCAGATAAGTAGTGAAAGTGCAGTCAGCTTATTGCTTTGAACTATTTTAAACTAGCATGCTTTGGGAAGAGGGAATGCATGAAAAAATAAATATCCAAGTTAGCTTTTGCTCTCGTTATTTTGAGCATCTGAAAAGAAAATTGGGATAAGTAGGCATCTTCTTCCTGAATACAGAGCATCTCATCCATTTTATAAATACTTCTATTCCTGGATCAACTTTACAATGACCAGTTATCATTTCTTCTAATTTGGATTTGCAGACAGCAGGTGGATGGGAAGGGCTGAGGGAGGCAAGAGACAAGATTCCCTTTGTAGAAGAAGGTACAGAATACAAAATGGCAGCTGGAAACAGTGGCCAGAAGACTTCTGCTCTTTCCTGGCAAGAACCCCACTTCTGGCTTGTACTTTCCTTATAACTAGGAGAAAAGGGGAGAAAAGAAGGCCCAAAGCATTTAAGCCAAGATATCAACATTTTGTACCAGCATCCCCTAAATTCTGCACAAGTTGATTTCTGCTTTTGAGTTAGGCCAGTGGTTCTCAACCTGTGGATCGGGACCCCATTTGGGGTCGATCGACCATTTCATGGGGGTCGCCAA
Source organism: Protobothrops mucrosquamatus (assembly GCF_001527695.2). NCBI lineage: Eukaryota > Metazoa > Chordata > Lepidosauria > Squamata > Viperidae > Protobothrops > Protobothrops mucrosquamatus. The sequence continues at coordinate 101,667 of NW_015388192.1, read as the reverse complement.
GCAAGGCTGTCCGCCATTTTTTTTGTCCGCCATTTTTTCCCCCTTTTCCGGCGGGTGCCTTACCTCCCTTGGGCTGGGCCAGCTGGTGGTCGGCCTGCTCCGTCTCTGCCGCTTGCCAGCTACGCCTCGGCCGGCGCAGGGGGCGGAACCAC
>NW_015388192.1:44888-101415 GCF_001527695.2 Protobothrops mucrosquamatus | reverse complement strand
ACGGCGGTCCTGGGCAGGGAAAGTCCTCGACTTACGACCGGTTTAGTCCTCAACTTACGACCAGTTTAGTCCTCGACTTACGACCGGTTTAGTCCTCGACTTATGATCGGTTGGGGTCGCGGCATTAAAAAGGTTGAGAACCACTGAGTTAGGCCAATATTCTAATCTTGGCAGCTTGAACATGTGTGGTCTTCAACTCCCATTATTTCCTGGTCAGCCGTGCTGGCTGGGGAATTCTGGGAGTTGAAGTCCACTCACCTTCAAGCTCTGGAAAATAAGCACATTTTCCAGAGTCCATTCAGCTTCTGTCTATTATGGGGGGAAAAAACTGGATAATGAACTCAATTCTCTCCAGGGACGCCTTAGCTTCTAAGAATTCTGGAATGTGTTGGAGAGAGATGGGGCTGGGGAAGGATTCTACCCTATATTTTATCCCAAATCTTCTTAAAACTTTTTTTCATATTATTTTTTCTTTGGGAAAAGTAAGCAAGATGCAAAGTTCTAAAATAGTTATGTCTGTACTCTTAACTAATCTTGAAGTGCTCTCTGTGAGATCATTTGCAATGGCTTTTGTATCCACATTTTTGTACACACACTCATGCAAAAGAAGCTCCCGTAAGATCAGAGGCACAGTGTTGAGAATACTTTGAAAGAGAAAATGTGGATTGGGATGGAATAGTGATCATTACCCAATAATATAAAATCGAACACACACACTTTAGATATAGCTTCTGAATGACTATGTGGAGATTCTGGGTCTGCAGTAAACATTGGCTGTTCTGGTACTATCTACAATCCTTAAGATCTTCTTTGCTAGAGTCTTTTCAAAAGGAAAGAAAGTATTTTACCTCAGTATTTTACTGAGGTAAACTAAACCTGTGAACTTTAATATATCAAACAGTATCATTTTAAAGCATAGGTGGTCATTGATGTCACTGACTAGACTGGAAGGATATGCAATAGACTGCTCAAAGCCTGGTCACCAAGTTTGCTGATTCCCAACCTTTGCAAATCACCAAAAGACGGAAATGGCATTATGGAAACCATTTCTACAGTTTCATTTCTCCCTCCTATTTGAGCAAGAGATGTTGACTTTGATCTTCCAGAGCTTCTTCTCAAATCTATAATTAACTGAACAGTTGCTTGGTTCTATTTGGAAGCAAATGGTCCTATCATCTTTCTCCCCTCCACCTTCTACAATCCTTGGGATTCAATGTGTGCAAAAGAGTTAATGAAATTCTTCCTCTGACCTTTGTGCATTAACAGCGACAACTGGGCTGCACGCAGCACTTTTGATGGTGGCAGGCTGCAAGATCTGAAACCTGCAAGGGCTGGTCCACTGTGGGTAGCTCATTGGAAAGTCAACAAAACACTCAGGAGAAAAACTGTAGTTGATCCTGAATTAAGGGAGGCCCTTTGGGGAAGGCAGTCCCCAATATTACATCACACTCAATATGACCCAAATCAGAACAAATGCATCTACAGTACTAGGACACCAATGCCTACTCAAGCACCTGAGGGCAAGTCAAGAAGTAACGGATGGAAACTTAACAAAGAGAAATCCAACCTAGAATTAAGGAGATTTCCTGTCAATGAGAACAATCAACCAGTGGAACGGCTTGCCTTCAGAAGTTGTGGATGCTCAATCCCTGGAGATTTTTAAGAAGAGATTGGACAGCCATTTGTCTAGTATGGTATGGGGTCTCCTGCTTGAGCAGGGGGTTGGATTAGATGACCTCCAAGGTCCCTTCCAACTCTTATTATTCTTTCTATTCTATAACTGTAGAACAAAATGTGAATATATGGAAGAGTTGTTTGGTGAGAAATGTACACTGCTATTATTCCCCCCCCCCCGTTCTTTTTAGGTATACAATTAAAAATGTAATTGAAGAAGATCAATCAGCTCTAAATCCAATGCTGTCTGATGGCTTTGCACTTTATTTTGCCTTGAAAATAATGTTCTGTTATTTCCCTTTATTGACATTTCCATCAGTATCTTGCCTTAGCGTGAGAAGATGTGCATGTGCACATGTGTGTGTGTGTGTGTGTCACAAATAAATAAAATCTCATATGGGCTATTTGAATAAACATCCAAGACTAAAAAGTTCAGACAGAATTCCTCAGAGGATGGAATTTCCAGCCCCAATAAGATATCTTCTGTCTCAAAGCACAGTTTAAAAATACAAATGAATGGGTGTCATTCTTTTCTCTCGGAGAACAAAAAATGCTATTTGGGGCTTTGGACAGATGGGGGGTTTTTCTATTTTCAATATTAGTGGATTTTTCTGGTGCGTCTGAAGAGGGAGCTCCTTCCACACACAATGAAAACTTTCAGCTGCTTTGCTGCTTATCTTGACAACAATTCCATTTGGGCCGGAGGGCCTCTCTGTGAGAAGACTGGTTGTGAGTCACACAACTGTGTGTAACAAAGGGAGTCTGAACTGAACTGAAGAAGGGAGTGGGGCAAAGAGAACAATGGGAAGATGGAGTGGGGACTAAAGATAAAGCAGAGCAGCTGCCTGAAAACTAAAGAGCTTTCAAGATGATCCCAGATGAAAAATTTATCTCTGGGTTAAGCATTGCTTCAAAGCAAGAGAAAAAAAGTTGACCAGAAACAAACTGCAACTTCAAGCCAAGATTTCATCTCATGAAGGGACTTGAATCCTCGGCATTAAAGTTTCATTTCTTTAATATACAAAGAGTACAGCATTTTATCCATTGTTACTTCATCCCCTCTAGTTATTTAATTCATATGTTAATGCAGAAACTGAATAATAATAATAATAATAATAATAATAATAATAATAATAATAATAATAATAATAATAATAACGACAATGATAACAATAGGAGGAGGAGGAGGAGGAGGAGGAGGAGGAGGAGGAGAAGGAGAAGAAGAAGAAGAAGAAGAAGAAGAAGAAGAAGAAGAAGAAGAAGAAGAAGAAGAAGAAGAAGAAGAAGAAGAAGAAGAAGAAGAAGAAGAAGAAGAAGAAGAAGAAGAAGAAGAAGAAGAAGAAGAATCAATAACAGCCAATAATTGATGATTCTTTGAAAGAATTCTCAAAATATATTGTTGGGATTTTATTATTGCATGGAGTTTTTTTGTAATATATTTTTATGTGGGCTGCCAAAAATCATCGTTGATTGTGGTATCCTATAAATATATAGGATATTGTTTTCTTCCAACACACCAGATCTTGTAGTGGTTACAATATAAAATAGTCCATTTTATTTGATAATAGCTCTTCTTTCTCAGCTTGTCCCCTCAATTTTTATACTCATTTGATTCTAAATTTTCCATCATACCAGGATTTTTTTACATTCAATACTTCAATTCAAGTAGAAAGTAAACTTCTTAAGAGATCAGGTACATATCCACATATAGGGCGCTCTTGAGCCTGTAGAAAATTACACTAATACAGGCAGTCCTTGACTTACAACAATTCAATTAGTGACTCAATACAAGAGCACTGGAAAAAGTGACCTATGACTGTTTTTCACATTTATGACCGTTGCAGCATCCCCATAGTCATGTGATCAAAATTTGGACACTTGGCAACTGACTCATATTTATGACAGTTGCAGTGTCACTGGGGGGGTCACGTGATCCTCTTTTGAGACCTTCTGACAAGCAAAGTCAATGGGGAAGCCGGTTTCACTTAACAACCGTGTTACTAACTTAGCCACTGCAGTGATTCAGTTAGCAAGAAAGCCCATTAGTCTGTCAGCAGATGGTCTTCAGAGGCAGTCCCACCTGCCACCGAGGCTAAGAGCCACTGATCTCCAGGACTGCTTCCTCTTGCACAAAGGTTTAGTGCAGCGGTTCTCAACCTATGGGTCGCGACCCCATTTGGGGTCGATCGACCATTTCACGGGGGTCGCCAAGCAAGGCTGTCCGCCATTTTTTTCCTTTTCCAGTGGGCTGGGCCAGCTGGTGGTCGGCCTGCTCCGTCTCTGCCGCTTGCCAGCTACGCCTCGGCCGGCGCAGGGGGCGGAACCGCGCATGCGCGGCGCTCCCGGGCAGGGAAAGTCCTCGACTTACGACCGGTTGGGTAGTCCTCGACTTACGACCGGTTTAGTCCTCGACTTACGACCGGTTTAGTCCTTGACTTACAACCGGTTGGGGGTCACAGCATTAAAAAGGTTGAGAACCACTGGTTTAGTGCTATTAACAAAGAGGGAATGTGGGCAGGACAAGAGGCTCCGAAGAGCCCCCCCCCCCCGTTTTTTGCACTAAAAGGGGACAAGGGAGAGAAGTATTTTCAGACTTGTAAGATTCTGTTAATGTAATCTTACAATAAAGTAGAAGTAGCTCATCTGGTCATGTTTCCTGACTATTTTGCAAGTCTGAAAGAATTTCTGCCCATCCAGCCATTCATCATCTTTACAACTCCAAAACTAGAAAAGGTCTCTTCTGACATTTAAAAAAAAAATACACTGTGAATATGTGATCTTCACTGATGAAGACTATTAACCAACCAGGTCAGAGCTTTGCCATTCTGATATGATGCAATTTTGGGATCAACTTCCAGCAGTCAAAAGATATTTGTTTTTAACAGGACATTTCTACCCTTCCAGTTGCAAATGCATGCTTCCTGAAAATTCAGAAGAATTCTAGGAAATATACCGTTAAGTGGCTTCTAAAACCAGTAGAATGCTGCTTTAATATATTTCTTCAGAATGTACTCTAGTTAGAGCAGAGTAAAATAAATGATTTGCAATATTGCCAATGTTTACTTTTCATAATTTAGATAGCCTGCCAAATTTAACTCTTCTTGGGAATTAGATCGCCCTGATGCATCTTTGTTTTTTGAATACAGATAAGTCCTCGACTTACCACTACAAGTGACCCCAAAATTTCTGTTGCTAAGTGAGACAGTTGTTAAGAGCCCCATTTTATGACCTTTCTTGCCACAGTTGTTAAGTGAATCACTGCAATTGTTAAGTTAGTAACATGGTTGTTAAGTGAATCTGGCTTCCCCATTGACTTTGCTTGTCAGACGGTTCCAAAAAGTCATCATATGATCCTGGGACACTGGAACCGTCATAAATATCAGTCAGTTGCCAAGCATCTGAATTTCGATCATGTGACCACGGGAATGCTGCAAAGTGTGAAAAATGGTCACGAGTCCCTTTTTTCAGTGCCACTATAACTTTGAATTGTCACTAAACGAACTGTTGCTAATTGAGGACTACCTGAATGTTTTTCTAAATCTATTTTGAATATAGTTTTTGGAATGTATTGTAGAATTATAACCATGCAGTTGTACCTCATCCTTGTACTATTATTCATAAAAAAAGATTATAAGGGAGAACTCCAAAGACACCCAGCCATCTTAAACAAGAAGTATAGAAGCTGCTAGAATGTAAGAAAGGAGCAAGGCTTACACCCACTGGGAAAAAATGAGTGATGCTTATCTTTGTACAGAATCTTCTTAACCTTTCAGAAACACGATTCTTGTATCATTGCCAACTTCAGCTGAAGGGTAAATGTTACCGCTACTTTCATAAAGTATTAGAGAACACTGGAAATCTGCAAACTTTGCAGTCACAAATGTTTGCTAACATAATGGAGACTTTTTTTTAATTAGAAAATGCCAGTTTCCAAAGTTTGCAAAAGTAGAAGGACAGAGATTAGAAACAAGGAATGGGGACCAGTCACCCCAAATTGAGAGTATATCTAAATCTTGAAATTTGTTAGCCACTATAAATGCAACAGGGACAAAATATATCCTGTTCTTTGCCATTTTGCCTTCCACTGCCTTCCATTTAATTCTAATGTTAGAATTAAACCCAGCCAGTTGATGAAACTTTTCCCCCAAACATTATTTTTCATCCTTGGCAACTTTAAGATGTGTGAACTTCAACTTCCAGAATATCAAATCAAAGAGATTATGTCACGGTTATTGACTTGAATTCTTCCGCAGTTAAGGACACCCACAGGGTGAAGGTTAACAAAGTCAAGATAGTAGCCATCCGTGTCATCAAGTTTGCTATTTTTTTGTGTATGTGTTGCATATAACAGGCAGAGCTCCTGTGAACAAAATACATTCTTGGATGAGTGGGAGCATGTTAGCAAAATAGAAACAGAAGGAATGAATGCTAGCTGGCACATTAAAAAGACAACCTTGAAGTGCCTGATTCTCAGTAAATCTTATCAGCACTTCAATGGCAATGTAACTGAGCAGAACTAAGGAGAAATTTCCCGACAGCTAGGACAATTAATCAGTGGAACAACTTGACCCCAGAAGTTGTGAATACTCCAACACTGGAAGTTTTTAAGAACAGACTGGACAATCATTTGTCTGAAATGATATAGGGCAGTGGTGGCGAACGTGTGCCAGAGGCAGCACTCAGAGCCCTCTCTGTGGGCACGCGCGCCATGCCCCAGAGATGGCAACCATCCCTCTTCAACCAGCTGCCTGCTAACTCACCGAGGTCCCACATAACCGGATGCATCCCAGCACCCATGCGCTCGCTGGCCTCTGTGTGCAGGGGCTGATGGTGTCAGGCAGCAGCTGCCCTGGCCCCTGACTCGCCTTGCCCTGCGACAATGGCACCCCCTGCCTCCCCTTGCATTGCGAGCCTCCTGCCCACCGCCCCACCTGCCAGAGACCCCCTGGATCTCCCCCAACTCTGCCCGGCCCCCACAGGCGTCCCTTCCCATGAGCAACACCGAGCTGGCCACGCCCACCCTGGCCACACCCACCCAATCTGCCATGACCACCAAAGCCCCACCCCGCCCCAGTGGGCCATGCCCACCTGGGACCCAGCGATAAATAAGTGGGTTTTGGGTTGCAGTTTGGGCACTCGGTCTCTAAAAGGTTCGCCATCACTGGTATAGAGCTTCCTGCCTGAGCAGGGGGCTGGACTAAAAGACCTGCAAATCTGTTATTCTGTTACCTTTCTTTCTATTAAGATAGTAATTTGTTCTTGAGGATGGTAACAATAGTAGGGCAGGGAAGTAACTTGAGGCTTGCTAATTATGAATATCTATACTTACATTATTTTTACATATGTATGACTATACTCTTTTCTCCTCCTTTTCTGAAATGTATAAATATCAATCAGAATAGAAATGGAAGGGACCTTGGAGGTCTTCTAGTCCAGCCCCCTGCTCAAACAGGAGACCCTATACCATTTCAGATAGGTGACTGTCCAGTCTTTTCTTAAAAACTTCCAGTGATGAAGCCCCTACAACTTCTGAAGGCAAGCTGTTCCACTGGTTAATTGTCTTCACTGTTAGGAAGTTTTTTTTTAATTCCAGATTGCTTCTCTCCTTGAGTAGTTTCCATCCATTGTTTCTTGTCTTGCCTTCTGGTGCTTTGGAAAATAAGTTGACCCCCTCTTCCTTGTGGCAGCCCCTCAAATACGTGAATACTGCTATCCTGTTACCCCTAGTTCTTCTTTTCTCTAGACTAGCCATGTACAGTTCCTGCAACCATTCTTCATATGTTTTTGTCTCCAGGCCCTTAATCATCTTATTTGCTCTTCTTTGCACTTTTCCCCAAAGTCTCAATATTTTTTTGTAATTTGGTGACCAAAACTAGATACAGTATTCCAGCTGTGGACTTACTAAGGGTTTATAAAGCGGTACTGATACTACCTTGCTTTTACTGCAACCACTAACCCTCAGTAAAAGAGCCTATCACTTCAACCAAATGGAGTCGAGGGTCTTTCTTTCCTGGAGATAAAGTTGGGGCAAGTCTGACAGCAACTGAATGAGTTGATCAGATTTCAGCTTCTGCCTAATGTTCACATCAACATTAAAAGTTGTTAATTCAAAAACCATTGCTCATATCTCATCAATCTAGCTTTTCATTTCCAAAGCTTCCAGCCTTTTTGTTGAATTCACTGGTGGTTCTCTAGGGGAAAAAATAAAAAGTATATCCGCTGGAAGGATATCCATTTAATTGTCCATGAGAGATGTAATCTCACTAGGTGCTATTGGCTCATAACTGAAGTTTAGAAATTCAGCATAGTGCTTGAGAGCTGAGGTGTTGATAGTTGCCATCCAAGAGCTCAAGTAATTAGTTTGATCTTCTTGGTCAAATCCATATTTCTTCTTGCAATGAACATTATGTAGTACAAATGTATTTTTCAATTCATGGGGAAGTACACATCCAACATCAGAATATTTCCTTCTTATTTGCCTCATTCTGGGCAATCCCAGGACTTTGGACCAGGTGTTCAGAAGATAGCTTGAGTGATAGGAATTGTGTATCAGTGGCAGAAATATGTTGTTCATCCACCTGTGACTATCCTGTATTCTGTTCAAATTTGGTAAATTAGGAGAAAATTTTCTAGACATGGCTTGATTGTAAAAGAAGAATCTGGTAAGGTCTACTGGGTATGAGATTGTAAAAGTTAAGAAGATAAAATGGCAGATTATGTCCTTTACATATTTGTAGGCTTGATATTGAATCATCTGTTTTTTCTGCAAAGCTTAATGTCTTCCTCTTTGAACGGTTGGTATTTCTTGGAAGCTCTAAGGTCATCGTGCAACTTTCTCATCTCATCAGCTTCCATAATTCTTGTTTTGCACTCAGTATCTTGAATACTAAGTTGACCTTGGGCTATGTTTTTCTGCTTTGCTGATGTGGTGGATTTTGGACAAGCTGGTTTGAGGGCCAAGGCTTCAGGTTTCTTCTTTCCACTGATCCTGAACGTATTTGCGATCCAAACAGCCTACTGCAAAGACAGCAACATGGACAAATTTTGCAGTTTGGTCTCGAACAATTGGATTGACTGCAAGACAGTGGAAATGTTAAACGTATCTGCTCCTCTGATATAGGCTGGAGTCCAAAGCAATGACTTTGGAAGGCCAAGGACAAATGGAACTTTGATAGCACATCCAGCAATAGTTGTATCTTTTTGAATGACTGTTGGAGGATTTAAACGAGAAGCATTATATAAAACTAAGGAAGAATGGCTCAGATTGATGTTTAAGTAAGTAAATGCCTAGAAAGTAATTTTCATTTTGGACACAACTTAGATAAAATGTTACTGGGTCACAACATTCTCGGTTACAACTAAAAAGAATAATCAATACAAACTGATTAAAGAACTGATTAGCTAATACAAAATGTATGTGCAACTACATTTTTGAATATTCGAAGTTAATAATTCAAAAACAATCATGACCATATATCATTTAATGGCCAGCTTAAAAGAAAGTAAACCAAGTATCTTGAGGAAAATTTGAGGGCAGTATATAATAGGGAAGTATACTATAATGCATTTGGTTAATTACATAGCATCCCTATTTGAATATTTCAACTATTTGCATTAATTTAACAGAATAATAGAATGACAGAGTTGGAAAGGACCGTGTAAGTCTTCTAGTCCAACCCCTGCTTGAATTAGATTTCTATAATTACAAAGTTCAAATATTGCAAATATTATGCTATGTCCTCGTGTTATAATAGCCATATCTGCTAGTAGCATTTTATGGGTATTTTTTGAAGACTGTGGTAATTTGAAGATTGTAAATTTGGTGACACTTTGTGCAGAAAACAAATTCTTCAAGGAGTAGGAGCATGTTAACAAAATAGAAATATAGAACGAATATGTAATAATTGGCACATAAAAAAGGCAACCTTGAAGTGTCTGGTTCTCAAAAAGTTGTATCAAAATTTCTGTGGTAATATAAATCTATACCTTTTTTTTAAGACCTATTCATTTTTAGGGCAGCAGCAGTAGGAAGCTGGGGAAATAAGACGAGGCTTGGTAATTATAAATATCTATGCTTACATAATCTATTACCTATGCATATGTATGACTGTACGTTTTCTCCTCCTTTCTGAAATGTATAAATATGATGCATCCTTTTATCTGTAGAAATTTCTCCCATTATTCTCTGGAGAGAATTCCTCCAGTGGGCACTGTTCAATGAATAAATATTGCACTGAGCCTAGATTATTGGTTTGGTGGTCCTGGGTTTGATTCCACACCCCAATCTACACTCCAGTGGGGCCATGCTCTTGACATTTTGATCATACTCTGTGAACACCCTTGTTGATCAACTAAGATTTTCAGGACATGCAAAGTTAACAGGCCAGAACTCCCGTTCAAACTTAGCAAGTTGCAGAACAATTACATCACAAGAAATCACAGCAGGTGGCAAAAACTGGATGACTTTGGCCTGCCCTTGAGAAAGAACAAGACAGCTTTCAGAATAGAAGCCCGCCAGAAATTGCCATGGTTATAATGGGAAGTCAAAATGCATGTTGGAAGAAAATACAAGAAAATACAAATCACTTCTATACTGTCACCAAATCCATGAAGACACAGCAGGAATTCAACTCAACTTGAGGGCTTCTTCCCTTACTATTCTGAGTGACTAAGAACTGAAATTTTGAGCTGGAGAAAGGCAATTATTACCAAGCTACCAAGGTTGTGAAGAGACATTTTAATTCATTCTCCCACCCCTTTCCTGAAATAGAATACTGCTGCTGGTCAAAGTCGCTGGAAAAAATAAGGATGATTAAGAAAGTGGTTATTTTAATAGCTTTTGGAAAAGCTACTCGGTTAATCAGTGACTCGGTGAAATCAGATACCATCAATGCAAAGTGCCTCTCACAACACCTGAGCGCAGGTGCTTATAGGGGGGGGAGACATTCCCAGAAGGGTTATGGTTATGATTATGGAGTCCAATGCATGCCAGCAATGGAAAACCAACTCTTTGTTATGTCAATTGATGTCAGACCAAACAACTGCAGATGTTAGACCAGAATTGGTAACCAAGTCCAACCAACAGTCACACTTATCCTTGTTTCAATGCAATACTCAAATACAGAGTCATCTTTTTCTCATCATCCAGAGGTGATGAATTAATAGGTTCTGCTCAGTAGAAATCAAAGCAACTTTCTGCTCTTATGGACAAGGAGAGTGATGTCACAAAGCTCATGAGGTCATTATACGAATAATGCCATTATATATTTTACACACTGTTTGAACCATGATGTCATCATGCTTTGTACTGGGCAACTCCTGCTTTCAGTAACAAATGTGGGGATTTCCTCCATCTCATCTCCTTCCAACTCAATTTGCTCTGGACTGTATAGTTCAACAAGACAGTAATTGACAAGTGAATTTACCCCTTTCTTGCCCAATCCTGGTTTAAGGTATTGTAATCAGGAATTTTTAGACTACTTCCATCTTTAAATCTATTGCAAAATTACATTGGTTTTATTAGGATTATAGTGAATATAAAGCAGAAAGATCTGCAGAGGATCCATAAAATGTAAACTTGGGCTGCAATCCCCTACCCCCTTTTACATGCACTCTATTTTGTTTTCTTGATTGTTCCCCCTCCACACACACCAGTAGACACCCCTGACACAAGGTGGTCATCAAGTTCCATGCTGGATGGGGAATTCTGGAAATTGAAGTACAAATATCTTTAAGTTGCCATGGTTGAGGAACACTATTCTGAAGTAAGATATAATGTTTAAAATAAAAGGGTATGCAACTGGGGCAGTCTGCATAGAATGTCTTTTAAAATATAAATTACCAGCAAGAAAAGAAATCCTTTTAGTCCAGTGGTTCTCAACCTGTGGGTCGGGACCCCATTTGGGGTCGATTGACCATTTCACGGGGGTCACCAAGCAAGGCTGTCTGCCATTTTTTTGTCCGCCATTTTTTTGTCCATTTTTTCCCCTTTTCCAGCGGGTGCCTTACCTCCCTTGGGCCGGGCCAGCTGGTGGTCGGCCTGCTCCGTCTCTGCCGCTTGCCAGCTACGCCTCGGCCAGCGCAGGGGGCGGAACCACGCATGCGCGGCGCTCCCGGGCAGGGAAAGTCCTCGACTTACGACCGGTTTAGTCCTCGACTTACGACCGGTTTAGTCCTCGACTTACGACCGGTTGGGGTCGCGGCATTAAAAAGGTTGAGAACCACTGTTTTAGTCAGAGGTATATTTTATATCGTGTAAAATGTAAGAGGAGGTAAAGCACTGGAATTAATCTAATTCTTCTAGTCTGGATTGCCATGCAATAATATACTGTTCAATTTAGTTGTCAGCATGCACTTAAGATTCATTGCTGGTCCTAGCTGTTTGGCAGGCCTGAAAAAACGCAAGTGCAGATTAATTTAGGTTGTCTGTTTATAAGTTGCAGTCTGAGATCCTTCTAGCCACAATTCTGCCTTTCAAATCAAGCTACACCCACCTTTCCACCTACAAACCAAAATTCCCCAAAAGGAACAAAAGCCAGATGGTTTAAAACAAGTCCTTTGCAGCTCACAAATCTCCAGCTGAAGTAGGTCGGTATCTGTCCTTTAAAACAACATATTCCATGATTGAGTTTTCACAGTAAACCATCTGCTCAAAAGTGGCAAGCTGTTTCATAAGAAAGCGGGTATGGGCCTCTAAATAAATTTGAGACTGGCTAGATTCCATGCATCATTACTCAAGTTTTGCTGGCATGGATATAAATTACTGGTTATATAGTAAGATCTCCATAAAAATATGAGGCATCGTTTCCAACATTTTCTTTGTCTCTGAGCGTCCTTGAATATCAAAACAGAGGCTGTCATTTCATGTATTATATTAGACCAATATGTTTGGGGGGGGGGTGTAAAAAAAACCATGACTGCCCCTTTTTACCTTCATTTTCTGATACACACCTGTGAATATTTGTGAGTTAAGTTTACCTTTTTTGAAGTAAACCCCAACTAGGCTGCTTTGCACTACATGTTAAGTAATAGTTGGAGTTAAACCATAACGGACCAAGTTCATACAATTTTCTAAACTAAAACCCAACCAAATAACATTATGACTTAATACAAAGCTTGGATCCTGCCAGCATGCTTGTCTGCAAGGAATATATTATTTTTTTATGGTAAAGCACCCAGAGTGATTTAGGTGAGATGGGCAATGTAGAAATATGGTGAATGGATGAATATTATAAATGCTTCAAATTTAAAGCCTGCATTCAGATAAAATATGACTATGAAGTTTAGATAAGATAGATAAGATAATCTTTATTGTCATTTTTTTTACTGTGGGCACAACGGCACACATCAAAAATGAAATTCAGTTGCCCACTCTCAAAGTGAAACACATACATGACACATACCTAAAACATACTATGTACAACGTATGTATAGACCCACACCCCTACATATACATAGCAAATAAATATTAAATACTGTCCACCTTGAATATATAACAGAAGTTTGTTTCTATTTTATGAGCTCAACTGTCCTATTGCTTTTTTCCTGCCCACAACCTTTTCCCACCTATTTATCCAAAATATATAAATCGTTACAAGTATAAAAGGATATAAAAACCTCATAACAAAATGAAATAATATTTATATTCACTGTAATAGAATTATGCATTCTGATATTTGGTTTTACTGGTTTAGAAAAATGTTTCTTGGGGACCATTTTCTAAATCTACACTAGAGCCCATGTCTCCATAGCATCAGGTAGAAGTCATGATGCTACATTGCTGATGTAATTTGCTTAGTGACATCATGGCACAGTCCTTTGTCTTCTTAGCAGGTTTAGGAAATCTAACAATCTTTTCAATCTTTCTTCTCTAGAACTGAATTGAAAAACCGAATCCTTGTTTGCGTCATCAAATCACACTCAGTCAGGAAAGAAAAATACTCTAAAGAACAGTGGAACACAAAAGGGAATTTGCATCTATTAAAAACCAGGAGGAAAATAGGGATCCACTATAGAGAAATTCCCATGTTGTCTATGTGTCATTCTATATGTTTATATCCATCTGTCAGTCCCATTGCAAACATGTCTGCAGAGATTTACAATATAAAGCCAAGGAACAGCAATGCAGCAACAATATTTAATAAAATATATAAAAATATCCTACTGTCATTGTCAAGGGCCTGTGGTTTTAACAAGACTAACTGGGAGAAGAATTTACTGTAGCTGAGGGTTTAGTTTATTTTATTTTGTTCAAAATAACTTCTTAAAATTTTATTTTACATACTTTAGAACTCATAAAGCTCTAATCTGAATGGGACAAATCCAGATTAAAATGCTGTTTATAGGGTCTTTATTATTATTATTATTATTATTATTATTTTAATTTGTATACCGCCCTTCTCCCATAGGACTCAGGGCGGTTCACAGCATATTAAAAACAAATAATATACACAAAATACAAAAAATACAAAATACAAAAATACAAAAAAATAAACCCCAATAAAAGCCGAATTAAAACCAAATATTACCAGCTGTGTTTCCGATTAAAATACTTTTAAAATTATCCCTACCTAAAATCCTCCCTAGGTCAGGCCCGCTTGCTGAAAAAGCCATGTCTTGAGGGCGCGGCGGAAAGTAAGGAGATCCGGAATCATCCGGATCTCGGGGGGTAGTTCATTCCAGAGGGTGGGGGCACTCTAGTTTCACTCTGCATTTTTAATTTTTTTGCATGCGGTTTTTAAATTTTGTTAACGACAAATGGGAGCTGGCTATTGACATTAATCAATTCCATTCTTGCCTGCTCAGACATCTGTTCTTTTCCATCAGGCTTATCCAGTGCTGGGATTCAAATAATTTAACAACCAGTTCTCTCTGAAATCACAGAACTCTTTAAGATAGGGGTGTCAAACTGCCGGCCCACGGCCGGTTTCATCATACCGGAGCCACGCCCACCCCATTGCCGGCAATGGCGAAAAAGCTCCGATACGTCGCGCGATGTCAGGTGACGTTGTGAGTTTGACATGCCTGCTTTAAGAGGAGCTGTCCCATGGGCCCTGCACCTGCTTATTTTAGGGCCCCTGCACCCAGGCCACTCCCCACTTGGTGACCTCCCCCTGCCGGTTCAATGACCTGGCTGCCCACCTACCTCTTCCCTTTCACTCCCCTCCCAAGCTGGACTGGCCTGCTACAGAGGATGGACCCTACCCAGTCTCCCTCCACCATTTCAGAGCCAGGGGGGAGTGACGGCAAAAGGCTTTGCCACAACTGCACAACAGCCACTGGAAGGGCTTTCTTCGTTCCCCGCTGCTGCCCCTGCCGCCCTGCTTCGCCCCGCAGATCATCTGCTCAGCGACAGCCGCCTCCTTCTCCAACTCTCCCGTGGCTTGCGCTGTGACCAGGGGGCGCAAGCCTCCCCTGCTGGCTCCCTCCGCCAGGCCTCCGTCGCCGCCACCATGCACCCGGTTGCATGAAGCGGCCAAGAAAGGAAGAAAGTTAGCTTACGGTAGCTTCCTTCACCTCCCCAGGTGTCCTTAAGTCTTCCTTCTGCTGGTCCACACTTTCTTGCTGCCCAGCATCAGCCCCATTTTCTGCCACTTCCAGAAAGGAGAAGGGAGACGCCGGCTAACACAGGGCAGCCAGAAAGTGTGCACAAGAAAGTGTGGTGGCGGAGATGGAGGGCTTGTGCAGATTTATCATAACCGGTTCGCCAACAAAAAAATTAGGTATTGGTTCTGCTAAACCAGTGTGAACCGGCTGAATCCCACCACTGGGCTCATCCCAAACTGAATTACATAAATTGATCCAATCAATTTAGATAAAGGCTGGGTTTATACTTTCCCCTAGCCTAGGTTTAAACATGGTTTGCTGAATAAGTCTCAATGTTGAGTAAGTCAAACAACATGCTAAACCAAAACGTAGTTTGGTTGGCTTGGTTGAGTTTGGACTTCATGTGATCTTTTATGAAAGTTTTTCAATTGGAAGAGCTGTGGTGGTGCAGTGGTCAGAATGCAGCGTTGCAGGCTAACTCTGCTCTCAAGGCCAGGAGTTCGATTCCTTCAATCCTGACCAGGTCAAGGTTGACTCAGCCTTCCATCCTTCCGAGGTTGGTAAAATGAGGACCAGAATGTAGGGGGGGCAATAGGCTGACTCTGTAAACTGCTTAGAGAGGGCAGTAAAGCTCTGTGAAGTGGCATAGAAGTCTAAGTGCTATTGCTATTGCTTAATCTTATCTGGATGAGAGCACATTTATGTTGATGACCCTAGCAAGCAAACTTTCTCTAGCAGAAGAGCAGATACGCAATCAATCAGTAACTTACCTCTTCAGTTTCTGACACACCTTGCTTGGGTCTAATCTAACTCTCACATCCTTCCTTCTCACCAGCCCATCCAACTGATCAATATTGAGACCTTCTGCTGGGGCAAGGTTTCCCAACCTTGGCAACTTTAAGACATATGGACTTCAACTCCCAGAATTCCCCAGCTAGTCAAGTTTTAGGGAGAAAAGTAAACACAGAACTATAAACCCAATGATTAAACACAAGCATCCAACGGGCTTTTTGAAACAGTTGAGGGGCTAATCTGGTTAATTCCAAAGACGCCCCTGGGAAAGAAAAAGTTCTGATTTCAACAGACATGTCTGATCTGTGCTTTATACATCTAAAACCATAGTTCTTTCCCCCAAACCACCCCATTTATTTCTCTTTTCCCAAACTAAGCATAACAAAATGTTTTAATTCACGAATAATTTGAATGTCAACAAGCAGTAGACACAGTAGGAAAAGCTTCATTTCCATAATGAAAAACTAACCATGTTGCTGGCAGTAATGATATAAATTCTTTTGGTTTGGGGCCAAGCATAATAACCCTCATTGGAAAGTTTCCACTCTTTTGTAATAAAATACCCTATAATGCAGAAACAAAAACAGAAGGAATCAGAAACATGATGACTGACGGAGGAAAATTTCCCTTTTCATTAAGACCACATTAATTATGGTTTAGAGAGCAAGTTTGGTGTAGTGATTGAGGCGTCGCACTAGAAATTTCGATACCGTGAATTCTCGTCCCACCTTAGGCACAAAGCCAGTTGGGTGATATTGGGCCAGTCACCTTTTCTCAGCCCTATGAAAGAGGCAAGGGCAAATCATTTCTGAAATACCCTGCCAAAAAAACTACAGTGACTTATCCAGGCAGTTTCTTAGAATCAAAAATGATTGAATGGAAAGGAGAAAAAAGATTTAATGTTGACCTGAAACTGAAGTCTGTACTTTGATTTGTAAGAGAGAAGTATTAACCTTTCACTGGTCAAGCCACTCTGGAATAAGATCTATGCATTTTACAACAGAAGTATGAACATCATATCATAGTCATTTTGGTCTAGTGATTAAAGTGCTGGCCTAGAAACCAGGAAACGGTGAGTTCTAGTATTGCCTTAGGCATGAAAGCTAACTGGGTGATTTTGGGCTGGTCACTGTCTCTCAGCCCAATTCACCTCATAGAGTTGTTATTGTGGGGAAAATAGGAAAAGGATGGAGGAGGTATGATCACTGCCATGAATCATTTATAAAAAATAATAAAAGTGGGATATAAAAATACATAAAAAATTAATCTACAAAAAGTGTATGATGAAGTTTGTTTTCATATTGGAAAGACCTGTTGACTGGTTTGTCATCCGTCCATCCATCCATCCATCCATCCATCCATCCATCCATCCATCCATCATCTATTTCAGCACTTGAAATGGCCAATGTTTAACTCCACTGAAACTCAGAATGGTCCACCTGGAATTTCACACACTCCCCCCCCCCACATGCTATACTAAACGCTGTAGTGTTTTAAAGATAATTAGAGGAACTCTCAAAGAACACCATTAAATTTTATTATAATACTATACTGTAATGACATTCCATTGTAATGGAATGTCACAACATTTCAAGATAAATGGCTGCAATAGCTAAATTAGCAGGTACAGATTTCTTGACTGTTCCTTGGCTCTTTCTGTTAGGGTAAAAGAAAAACCAAAATTAATTGCTAAAAAAATGGCTCCTGTGCTGAATTTTAAGGGCTTTGGGAATACCTCTGGATTCATTTGTATAACTCTCGCTAGAAAGTTATTATATATAGTTAGGCTTAGATTTCCCTTTATATGTGGTGAAATCAGAGGGTATCTGCAGGGAAAGGACAAAAAAATTACATTTGATCATGTGATCCAAGGCCAGAGTTTTTATTACATGGTTGCAGCTTCATCTTGACTATTTTGATCCCCCGTGGAGCCTGTGATAGAGGTTTCCACTAAACTGTTGATGGGAATGACGTCATTACAATGCATTTAATTTTTAGATTGTTTATCAAGATCACAACAGAGATGCAATGCAGTGCAATCTAATATTGGTTAATGAGCTGTCTGAAAATTCATTGCTCACTGTTCTTTTTCAGTGCATTTCTACTACAGCTTTAAGGAGGCATGTTCACATAGCACTGCCACAAAATTTTAAGATTAGGAGCAAGATTCAGCTTCCAAAAAGGCAGGTTTTAGGATTTGCTTCCCTACCCCAAATTTGTAGCTTTTCTGTCTGATCAAATCTTGCAAAGCAAAAAGTGGACTGGGCAGCTTTAGCAGTTGGGATCAGAGTTTATGATCCTGCAGAATACAATTGCTTCATTCTTAACCAATCCAGAGGGAACAATGGAAATTGACTGCATTTATACAAGAGTGCATGTTTGATAAAAGTAAAATTATTCAGCTGTACAGAATTTAGCTTCTGAAGGTCAAGGATGTAATTTATAGCATTACCTGAAATTTTCCAACCAATCAGACTTTTCTGTGTATTTGATTTCCCAAATAGCATACACAACTTGACTCAAATTGCATTGTGGCTTCAGTCTTGTACAGCCAAGTAAGAATACTTTTCATTAATTTAGCAGTGGGGGCACCATTTGTATTTCTTTCACAGACAGTTATATTTGATAAATTAATCCCCCCCCCAAACCACACACTTTGACAAATTAAAACAGGAAACAAAGATCTCCAAATTACTTCTGCTTGAACATACAAGATAAGTAAAATAGAGTGTTCATTTTAAGTATGTGGGTGTCCGTTTCCAGTCTGAATGACACATGGTTTTTCTCATACACAATGACTCAAATGGAACCAAAACAATTTCTAACACAAACGCCCACTGAACATCTGCAAAACTTAAAAAGAAATCTCTGCCTCAATCACCCAATAACCCCACATACATTTGACACACAAGAGTACCCGCAGACCTACACATCAAAAAAGTCAAGATGGCAACCACACAACAGAAACCCCACCCTTTCAATAGGATCTGCATTGAATATCAACAGCGCAACAATCCATTTCTGCTGAGATCCTCTGCTGGCTCCTGCACTAAACTTTGCCATCTCCTCTTAATGCTATTTCTCTTTTCCATGCCTCATTTTTGGAAGGCATTTTCTTTTCTTAAAGCAGGTTGAGAAATTCTGGGAGTTGAAGCCCGCCATCTTAAAGTTGCTGAGGTTGGAAAACACTGGTTTTAAAGAAAGACTTAACCAAGTAACTTCCAAGGGGAATGACAACAGGCAGGAATAGGAGCTAAAAAGACGGGGAAGGAATGAAACCAAATGAAGATGGCAACTGCAACCCCATGACTGATGGCCCAACCCTTTTACAAACCCCTTGCAACATCAGTCTCTAGTTGACAGCCAGCTTTATCTCTACCTGGGTCAGGAACCAGTCTCCCTAGACCAGTGGTGGCGAACCTATGGCACGGGTGCCAGAGGCAGTACTCAGAGCCCTCTCTGTGGGCACGCGCGCCGTTGCCCCAGTCCTAGGCCTTCAGCTGGGTTTTACAAAATCTTTTCGCTTTAGGCCTCCACTGCCGTGTGCAAAAAAAAAAAAAAGGTTCAATCAGTCAATTTCAACTTCTCGTAGGGGAAAAAAAGATCTTGCAAAGTTGGAATTGATTGATTGAACTTTTTAGTCCCACCCAGTCTGCTGTTATACCACCGCAGCCACACCCACCCAATGGGCCACGCCCAGCCAATGGGCCACACCCACCCGGCACTCGACGATGCATAAGTTGGGTTTGGGTTGCATTTTGGGCACTCGGTCTCTAAAAGGTTCGCCATCACTGCCCTAGACCAACGGTGGGGAACCTTGGCTCTTTTATGACTTGTGGACTTCAGCTCCCAGAATTCCTGAGCCAGAATTCTGGGAGTTGAAGTCCACAAGTCATAGAAGAGCCAAGGTTCCCCACTCCTGCCCTAGACTGAATGTATATCTACCTCTAGTAATTTGTTAGCCATTATAGGGCAGCAGGGACAAAATATATAAATTGTCCTGCCTCGGCATCTGGAAGCATGAGGGTCCGGAGGAGAAGTAAGCTTCCCCTCAAACCCTAAGGAGGCTCTGGATTTTAAGGCCCCCTGATTCTGGGGACTTTCAGTCTTTAGTTCTGGATAGGATTGTACTACTTCACATGGCATCTGTGTGCAATTTGGGGATCCTTCTAGACTTACGGGAAGTATCAGTTTGCACAACTATATGTTGGGCACCCATTACATACTTTCATGGATCAGGAGGCTATACTCATAATCACTTATATCTTTGTCACCTCCCGACTGGATTACTACAATAGGTTCTGCCTGGGGTTGCCCCAAGGGATATTTGGAAGCTTCAGGTGGTATAAAATGTAGCAGGGAGGGCAGATATATGACACTACTGCTCCACAAAATTGCATTGCTTGCCAATATTTTTCTGAGTTCGTTTCAAGTTATCTACAAAATTCTTCAACCCAGGGACTGGGTTTCTTGCAGGAATGACATGGCTGTGCAGTCTGTCCATGACTGTATCAGAATCACCTTCAACTTCAAATTGAGCAGCACATAAATTTGATAAATAAACGGTATCTGCCCATTCTATCAGATCTGATAGAAGAGTCTGTTCTAGGTCATGTCCATTAGGCACTATCATCTGATGGAAGAGACTCATTTCATCAGGATACCTGCCCTCTTGAATGTCATTCATTCCCCAGGAGATTAGACTTGTCCCTGCTGGCCTTGAAGACCAGGTTTGGTTACTGAGCCTGGAGCTCTGGGTGTATGGTTAAGCCCATAAAATGGTTATATTAATTAATCTCAGCTGCTTGATATGTTTTACATTGGCTTGTTTATAATGTTTTTAATCATTGTTAGCCACCCAGAGTCAAGTATTTGAGCCATATATATTGAATATATACCTACACTTTGCTAGCAGCAAAAGCAAATCAACTTGTTACATCTTAAAACAACTATTCTTGTTCTATATGGTTCATTTCACCAAGTGTATAAAGTGCTAAGTCGTAGATTTATATATTTATATGTGTATTTAAAAGACATGCAGTAGTTCACAAAACCATCGTAAAAACCCCACACCTAAACCTGGCACATCTGAGAGGGGAATCCCTTTCCATGCTCAACCAAGTTTTAGTAATGCAAACTAGGTTGGCCCCCTTATCCACAAGCAAGCTTTAATACGGGTCAATCTAGTGTGAAGCATCAGCAAGTAGAGTCCAGAACCACCAAAACTGCACAGAGCAGATTTTGGATACTGGAATTCAGTATTGGTCTTAGAATCCAAAGCCAGTTTACCCACTCCCATGACTGACACATCACCCCATGCTTGATACCTCTGAAATACTTCCCCTACTAGCCCACCTCCTCCTACCCTGAAGCCAAGGGAACCCATCCATAAACAAGCTAGGACTGCTGATTTAACCAGTTTGCCAGTGATTCTGTTGAGCATTTGGGACTTCAATCTGACACCCTCCACATCACCTAACCCAGGGGTAGGCAACCTTGGCTCTTTTATGACTCGTGGACTTCAACTCCCAGAATTCCTGAGCCAGTCATGCTGAGGGGAAAGGAAGAGGTTTGCAAGCTGAGCCATGCTGGCTCAGGAATTCTGGGAGTTGAAGTCCATGAGTCATAAAAGAGCCAAGGTTGCCTACCTCTGACCTAACCCAACAATTTGCCTTCCACTCTAACTCTGACCCTCCGACTATTTTGCTTTCACCCAGAGCCAGGAAACCCTCACCCCTAGTGACCCTATTAGGCAGAATCCCCCTTCCCCCAAATCATCTCTCACTCAAGAGCAGCAAGTCCAACCTCACCCAACAGATGCTCCAACAGACGGTCCCACAACAGTCTTTGCCAATTCAAGTTTCATTCCAGGAACCACAGGAACAGCACAACATGTCTGCCCTGGGATTTCCTCCACAAGGCTTGACCCCCAACTCTTCTCAGGCCCGAGGCCCCAGCAGAAGATCAAGGAAAGTAGCTGATCAAGCACCAGCTGCAGAACTACTGGGGTTCTCTTGCAAGACCACCACCTTGTTCTGCTTCCGCTATCCGTCTGGCCATCCCAGTCCTACCTTCCACTGGGAGGATGCTATAATCATGGCATTTTAATGTTTGGCTAAAACAAGCAGACAGTGCTTAAGAAGATGCCAAAAGAATCGGAGGTTTCCTCCAAAAGCTACTTTTATCCATTCAACTTGCTGTAGAGTCCTGCTTCTTAGCAGGAAGTAAACTCTTAGCTAATACAAAAAATCTAAACAAGGCAGTACTTAAATGGGAAGCCATCAGGGAAGTTGTGTGGCAGGCTGAAAAGTCAAAATGAACATCTGGAAAGGCCAGATGGCCAATCTGTATCATGGCTAAGAACACTGCATGAATGCCAATATGAAGCACAAGGAGTCCATTTTGACTGAAGGAAGACTACTTTGCTTCTCTGGAGCAAGGAAACACCCAACAGGATCAGTCTTCACAGACACGATTTGCCAATTCTGCGTCGTTTCAGTTGCACACTGAAAATGGATTGCTGCTTGTCCATCTATGGTAAATAAACTGCTTCCCCCAAGCCATTGAGCCAGGTAGATAACAGAATTGCAATTTCTTTGGAACCATTCATGCCTTGCAAATAATAAAAGATCGCAACGGGTGACTGCTTTTTCTTTCCCTTTTGTGTACTCGTGTTTCTAGTAAACACTTTTTCAGGTCTTTGTATTTTCCTAAAACACTGGAACAGAATAGCCTCAGGAGGCTTAATCATAGATCCTTGTTGACTGCAAATCAATGCTGCGTGATGCGAAGGCTAGTCAGAAATTCAGGAGCCAGCAGAGTCCTTGGCATCTGGGATTTTCTGAGCAGATGTCAAAGCCCAGATTCCTGAGCCATGTTCCTTTCAAATCATGCTATTTGATTTCATGTACAACGGACACTTAATTCCACGTACAAGGGACACCACTTCCATTAAATAAATGTGTTAATTTCAAACAGAAGAGGCATTTCTGCACGTCTCCTATATTCATTCTAGCGATTCAGAAATGTAAGGCATGTTAAAATTTTATCTTGGTTAAAAGAGTAAGAAAGAATTTGATTAAAGTCCTTGACTACCTGGCTGATGTTTATAGATCTTGGAAAGAACCAAGCAAAGTAGAACTTGTTTAAGAGTTGGATTAGAGTCACTATGAAAGCCCACAGCCAAAAAAACAAATTTGGGACGTGAAAAGAGCATCTCAGGAGACCGTTGATTTTATTTTTATTTTACTATTTATTATTTATTTTATGTCAGAGAATACATCCTGCCCTTCTGCTTGAAACCTACCAGTAAAATTGATCAATCAAGAGATATTAAAAAGAAAATTAAAATCAATCCCATCAAATCAATGAACAGTAAAAACCTTGGTAGAAAAGATGTATGTTTGCCATTTTTCTAAATAGGGGAAGGGGAAAGGGAAAATGCACCCTTTGTCAGACCTGCCCCAATCAGATCCCTTAGGGAAGAAAGACCCTTGACTCCACTTGAGTGAAGGGATAAGTTCTTTTACTAAAGGTTGCTGGTTGCAGTAAAGTCAGGCTAGAACAAGTGGTTCTCAACCTTTTTAATGCCGCAACCCCCAAACGGTCAGCGCCGCGCATGCGTGGTTCCGCCCCCTGCGCCGGCCGAGGCGTAGCTGGCAAGCGGCAGAGACGGAGCAGGCCGACCACCAGCTGGCCCAGCTCAAGGGAGGTAAGGCACCCGCCGGAAAAGGGGGAAAAAATGGCGGACAGCCTTGCTTGGCGACCCCCGTGAAGTGGTCGATTGACCCCAAATGGGGTCGCGACCCATAGGTTGAGAACCGCTGGGCTAGAACTAAGTTTTCCACATGAAAGGTTACAAATTTTTCCCCCTAATCCCAGTCCTCCCGACCAATGACCAGTTCATCTTCAGCCAATGAAAAGCCACATAGGTGTTTTGAGAATCGCTGAGATGTTTGGGGCAATCCACGTTCCATTCTCAAGGTGGGTGGCCTTGAGTACGGGCACAAACTGGTTCTGTGCTTCTCTGCTCTTCGTCAAGCAGCCATCCCCCCTTCCTATTTCCCATCACATATCCATACACATTTATTGCCCATTCATCCCCCCATGCCCCCTTCTCCCTAGCTTTTAATGGCAGGATGCCAGTAGGCACCTAGCCGAATATGGCAGAACTGACATCCCTGTGGCAAGAGCTTTCCATCCTTTCCTATGTGCCACACAGCCAAACTTCATGATTGGCAACCAGGAAGGTGGGTGAAAGACTTTCTCAAGGGTCTCCTCTCAGGATAAGCAACCCAGTTGCTGCATTTTAGACAAGTCTCAATTTACAGGATTTTTTTCCCCCCAAGGATGGCCCACAAGGAAACTATATTGCAGTAGTCATGACCATTGTCATGAGGGTGTGCATGACCATCATAGCCAGTTCAGGGAGGATCACAGTTGTTGTGCTATATACTATCTCCGCACATGTGCCTCTTTCCTAACACTCCAAAAAGGCCTCAGTGACAGCTAAGGGTCAAGGAGTGTGACCAAACTATGAATCTGTTCTCTCTTGCAGGATGAAACTTCCTCCAGAACAGATTTAATCTCTTATTTTGTCCTTTCAAGAACACCTCAGTTTTTTCTGGATTGCTTTTTTGGAGTTGTACATTTCTGGGTATCATCAGCATCCTGATGGTGTCCTGCTCCAAAATCCAGTATATTCTTCCTCAGTGGTTTCATACAGATATTAAAAAGCAGAGAAGGCAAGATTTGGACAATGACCTGGGTGATGAACAGCCACTACCCAGCACTACCTCCTGGGTACCCTCCATTCTTGGTTCCACTGCCAAATAGCATCTTCACTATTTGGGAGGAAGCTCCATGGTATCTGAAGCAGAACATTCAGATTCAGCCATAGTTTCATTCCATACAGCAGGGGTAGTCAACCTTGGCTCTTTCATGACTCGTGGACTTCAATTCCCAGAATTCCTGAGCCAGCTTAGCTGGCTCAGGAATTCTGGGAGTTGAAGTCCACGAGTCATAAAAGAGCCAAGGTTGACTACCCCTGCCATACAGCATTAACCTTGTGAACTCTCAAGCTTCCTCCTTCCGTTACATATTCAAGATGGACAGCATTTAATATTTATTTGCTATGTATATGTAGGGGTGTGGGTCTATACATATGTCGTATATAGTATGTTTAGATGTGTGTCATGCATGTGTTTCACTTGGGAGCGGGCAACTAAATTTCATCTTGGTGTGTGCCATTGTGCCCACAGTAAAAAAATGACAATAAAGGTTATCTTATCTTGTCTTATCTATCAGATCATCCACCCAAGCCACCAAATTACCACATCCCACAGGAAACCTTGATTAGAATGAGCCCAGATAATCAGCTTCTAGAACTGCAAGGTCAGCATTTGCTCAATTACTCAATCCCAAAATAGAATTTTCTTGACCTAGAATTACAAAGACTTTCTAAGAGTTCTCATTAGAGGTCTTATCACTGGCTCCTTAAGCAAGTGAGAATACATTCCATGCTCAAGAAATATTGATTACGGTTTAATCAGAGGGCTGGTGCCAACCATGGTCAATTTAATCACCCAGGAGGGAAAAGGTCAAGCAAACAAGTGGTGGTGGGGTGTCAGGATGGTGGCTGTGACTGTGACTGAGGGTGGGCCTTCCACAATTGTGGCCACCTCTTTGATCAGTCAACAGACACCCTGGTCTGAAAATGTTCCATATGAACGGGAATAACGACAGCCAAGGTTTCCTCTGTAAGATCAGCCCTAATTGTAGTTTGAGGCTCATCTTTTTTACCTTTGCCTGCAAGAAACAATGATAATGTTCCTCCAGCTAGCCCATCTGTCATCCCTTGGAAGAGAGTATGCTCTGGAATAGGAAGGAGTTGGCAACCTGATCCATGGAGACACAACTGCAAAACTCACTGTGGCCTCCAGCATAAGGCCCCATATCGTTGCTGGAATTGGGTGTGTCTAGTTTAATGAAGAGAAGGACGAGGGGGGACATGATAGCAGTGTTCCAATATCTCAGGGGCTGCCACAAAGAAGAGGGAGTCAAGCTATTCTCCAAAGCGCCTGAAGGCAGGACAAGAAGCAATGGATGGAAACTAACCAAGGAGAGAAGCAACCTAGAACTAAGGAGAAACTTCCTGACAGTTAGAA
The DNA here is from genome assembly GCF_001527695.2 of Protobothrops mucrosquamatus. Taxonomy (NCBI): domain Eukaryota; kingdom Metazoa; phylum Chordata; class Lepidosauria; order Squamata; family Viperidae; genus Protobothrops; species Protobothrops mucrosquamatus. Next base: position 75,238 of record NW_015388192.1, on the reverse strand, counting down.
CAATTAACCAGTGGAACAACCTGCCTCCAGAAGTGGTGAATGCTCCAACACTGGAAGTTTTTAAGAAGAGACTGGACAACCATTTGTCCGAAATGGTATAGGGTTTCCTGCCTGAGCAGGGGGTTGGACTAGATGACCTCCGAGGTCCCTTCCAACTTTTTATTATTATTATTATTATTATTATTATTATTATTATTATTATTATTATTATTATTATTTTCATTAAATTTATAGCACCTCTTTTCTTCAGAACAACAGGGAGCTTAGATGAGAATTCCCCTTTTGGTCTTCAACTCAACAACCCTGTGAGGTAGGCTGGGATGAAAGAGGCAAATCTTCCAGTGAACATATGTGTCCAACAGTAGACTTTGAACCCAGGTTTTACTGACCCTTCATCTCCATACCATTTTATTTCCCTTGTTAATTCAGAGTTCAGTGGGGAACATAAACCAGAGAAAGGCTCAATTCAGAAATTCTTTTCTACCAACTGAGCTCAATAGGCCTGTATAATCTTTCCAGTTGGTTATCCACTGGCAAACCCATCCAAATCCTAAGCAATCCGGCCCTGCAGGACTCCAGTTCCAATTCTTCAAACGAGGCTCCAAGCAGCCTTCACCCCAACTTTTTCAAAGCAACCGCATCCTTTCCTAGGATTGCCTTGCTGCAGACGGGTCTGTCTGTGTTATCTCTGCACCTGGAAGCTAACCAGAATAGAGCTGGAAGGGACCTTGGAGATCTTCTAGTCCAGGGCTTTTCAACCAGTGGTACGGGTACCACCTGTGGTACATTGGCACCTGGCAGGTGGTATGCGACCATCCTAGAAAAATGGTAGTGGGGGAGGGGAATGAGCTGAACCGGTGGCAGCACCGCACAACCCTGAGCGAGAGATGCTGGAACTGCAGGGCTTCAGGGCTCAGCGGAAGCGCCAGGATCAGTGCTGCTTTCTAGCTGATCGGCACTTCTTTGGGACTGTCAGGGCTCAGTGGAAGCACCAGGATCAGCACCAGGCTCCAGCTGGAACTCGCCGCTGATCCTGGTGCTTCTGCTGAGCCCTGAAGAAGCCCCGATCAGCTGGAATGTGGCAGCATCTCCAGGGTCTTGTTATTTACATTCAGATGCTTGGCAACTGATTTATATTTATGACGGTCACAGTGTCCCAGGGTCATGTGAAGTGATGAAAACCTGCTGCAACCACCCAGCAGACGGGGGGGGGGGGAATAAAAACCAAACACCCCCCACCCCACCCCCGCTGCCAATCCTCTACAGAAATGCTCACAACAATGAAAACCTCGGACAGGAGGAAGAGCGCCACCAGGTGGGCAGGCAGGTGTCTTGCTCGGCTGTGGCTTGGGGGGCACTTTTTTCAGTGCCATTGTAACTTCGAACAGTCACTAAGCGAACTGTTGTAAGTCGAGGACTACCTGTACTTTATCACTTTTTTGGGGGGGTCATCAAGTTTTTGACACCTTGCTAGGTGGTACAATGGGCGAAAAGGTTGAAAAGTCCTGTTCTAGTCCAGTCCCCTGCTCAAGCAGGAGATCCTATACCCCCCCCTTTCAGATAGGTGGCCGTCCAGTCTTTTCTTAAAAACCTCTAGTGATGAAGCCCTTACAACTTCCGTAGGTAAGCTGTTCCAAAGCAAGCAAGCTCAGGAACCTCTTTCTAGAAAGGCATCCAGAGCGTGGCCAAGCTCCCCTCTCACCGTTTCCCCCTCCCTCCCCTCTGCGGGGTACCCCAAAAGGGCCCGGGGGTTGCCGCCAAGCTCCACAACTGAGAGACTCTCGAAGCTGAGCCCAACCCCTCCAGTAAATTGGGGGGGGGGGAGTAAGAAGAGTTTGGCCAGGCCTTCTGTCTGGTCCGGCACTAGCGCCACCACCGCCCCGGGATTTCCCCGGGGTCTCCCTTCCAAATCCGAACCGGCCCAGCCCAGCCCCTCTCGCCGCGCTGGGCTAAAGCCGGGCTGCAGCCCTCCAGGGGGAGCCAGCCACGCTCCACCACCGGCAGCCACTGGATGGACCTGGCCGGCTTAGACCCGCAGGGAAGCAGCCGAAGGAAGCCGACACCCGCCCGCCCCCCACCCCAAGAAACCCGGCTCTCCAGTTCTCACCCCTCCACAGTCCCCCCCCCATACCGCTCACCTTGGCCGAGGGGCGGCTGCGACCCCTCCCGGCGGCCCCGCGCCCGCGNAGAAGCCCCGATCAGCTGGAATGTGGCAGCATCTCCAGGGTCTTGTTATTTACATTCAGATGCTTGGCAACTGATTTATATTTATGATGGTCACAGTGTCCCAGGGTCATGTGAAGTGATGAAAACCTGCTGCAACCACCCAGCAGACGGGGGGGGGGGGGGGAAATAAAAACCAAACGCCCCCACCACACCCCCGCTGCCAATCCTCTACAGAAATGCTCACAACTATGAAAACCTCGGACAGGAGGAAGAGCGCCGCCAGGTGGGCAGGCAGGTGTCTTGCTCGGCTGTGGCTTGGGGGGCACTTTTTTCAGTGCCATTGTAACTTCGAACAGTCACTAAGTGAACTGTTGTAAGTCGAGGACTACCTGTACTTTATCACTTTTTTGGGGGGTCATCAAGTTTTTGACACCTTGCTAGGTGGTACGATGGGCGAAAAGGTTGAAAAGTCCTGTTCTAGTCCAGTCCCCTGCTCAAGCAGGAGATCCTATACCCCCCCCCCCCTTTCAGATAGGTGGCCGTCCAGTCTTTTCTTAAAAACCTCTAGTGATGAAGCCCTTACAACTTCCGTAGGTAAGCTGTTCCAAAGCAAGCAAGCTCAGGAACCTCTTTCTAGAAAGGCATCCAGAGCGTGGCCAAGCTCCCCTTCACACCGTTTCCCCCTCCCTCCCCTCCGCGGGGTACCCCAAAAGGGCCCGGGGGTTGCCGCCAAGCTCCACAACTGAGAGACTCTCGAAGCTGAGCCCAACCCCTCCAGTAAATTGGGGGGGGGGAGTAAGAAGAGTTTGGCCAGGCCTTCTGTCTGGTCCGGCACTAGCGCCACCACCGCCCCGGGATTTCCCCGGGGTCTCCCTTCCAAATCCGAACCGGCCCAGCCCAGCCCCTCTCGCCGCGCTGGGCTAAAGCCGGGCTGCAGCCCTCCAGGGGAGCCAGCCGCGCTCCACCACCGGCAGCCACTGGATGGACCTGGCCGGCTTAGACCCGCAGGGAAGCAGCCGAAGGAAGCCGACACCCGCCCGCCCCCCACCCCAAGAAACCCGGCTCTCCAGTTCTCACCCCTCCACAGTCCCCCCCCCATACCGCTCACCTTGGCCGAGGGGCGGCTGCGACCCCTCCCGGCGGCCCCGCGCCCGCGGCGGCGACTGCGCGGGCGACCCTCCGGGCTTCTTCTCTCGCCGCTGCCCGCCCTCGCCGGGGAGTCCTTCCCGGGGGGACGCGGGAAATCCGCCGGGCGCCGAGTCGAGCAGCCGGATCTGCAGCCCGGCGGAGCCCCGGGATCCCTCAGCGAGGCGACAGCAGCCGCAGTCGCAGCAGAAGCAGCAGCAGGAGATGGAGACAGGAGGCGAGCCGGCTCAGGCGCTGCGCAAGCGGGCGCCGCCGCCCCCCCTGCTATCTTCCGCTGCCATTTTAGCCCCCTCCTCCCCGGCCGCGGGGTGCTTGGCCGGAGGCGGGGCGGCCGCGGAGCCTCCAAGGGCGGCGGGGCAGCGCTCTCCCCTTCCTGCCAGCCGAGATGCGCCGGTCCGAGTAGGCGGGCGGGGAGGGTCCCCGCGCCAAGCGGAGGAGGCGACCGGCGGCGCTCGGACCCCGCTTCGGGCTCCCCAAGGTCACCAAGCGGCCCTCGGCGATTTCCGCCGAGCCCTCGCTCGGTGTCTGAGCAGGTGCAGAAAGCCGTCCGAGGGAGGGGCCGGGGCAAAGCGGAGGAGGGGGCTAGTGGGGGGGGGTGTCTCTCGCCTCCCCCCTCGCCTGGCCTGAGAAGAGGGGGCCGCCTGTTAACTCTGGCGGTGGTCTTTCCAGAGCTTTGCGAGCCCCGGAAAGTATCTAGTCCTGGTTTGTTAGACTTTGCAAACTGCTGGTTCTTTTTTTTTGGTTGCAAGAAGGGGGCAGCTTTTGCTCCCGCCCACCTGGATCCTTAAGGTATCTTGTAAAAAAAAAATTACATTCCTCACTGGTTTGGCCCTTTCCTGATTTATAATGTCTTTTAGCATAATCTGGGCTAACCTCAAAAAGATAAGCAGGGTTCGACCTGGTTAGGGCTTGGAGGCTGTGTGTGTGCGCGCGGGAGGGAACCACCAGGAACGTCCAAGATTTGCAAAATAAAATATCCTTGCAGTTTGCAGTGGCAAATCAAGTCCGCGTATTTGCTGCCAAGAAAACACCTTAGAACTTGCATTTGTGAGGCTTTTACTGGCTGATGTTGGAACCTAAACACCACAAGATCTGGTTAGTGTTTGGAGAGGAGACCACTAGGAAATCCCAGAACGCTGAACTCGATAGGGACATCAAATCTCGCTCATTTTCTACTTTCTCCACAAAGATGCCACTTCCAGTCTCTTTCTAATCCCTGTTTAATTACAGCATTAAGCTCTAATACTAAATTAGGGCTGACAATTTGTGATTGCTTTGGTTGCGGGTTTCTGGTTCTGATCTGGCCAGTAGCAAGGGATGTTGAGTTTGCTAACTCAGCAACATCTAAGGGGCACCTTTTTCTTCCCCATCCCAAATAGTGATCAGTTTTCAGGATGCTTTATGACCCCTATGTAGAACTGGCAGAGGACTGCAGTTAAAAGGACAGAAAGAAAAAAGTATGTTTGCAGGCGTATCAAAATGGGAGGAATAGATGAATGTCTATTTCTAACATTAGATTTGAGAAGGGCAAACTTTCCTTGCAGTGGGGAATAAAACAAGTACAGAGTTGTGCTGAGGATATAAGGCAAATGAGAAAGGAAAAGCACGAAAGCAGTCAGAATACAACAAAAGGCTACATACAAGTAGTCCTCAACTTACCACAGTTCATTTGGTGACCATTCAAAGTTACAATGGCACAGAAAAAAGTGACTTATGACTGTTTTTCATAGTTACGACCTTTGCAGCATCCCCATGATCATGTGATCAAAATTCAGATGCTTGGCAACTGGTTCATATTTATGACCGTTGCTATGTCCCAAGGTCATGTGGTCACTTTTCGTGACCTTCTGACAAGCAAAGTCAATGGGGAAGCCAGATTCACTTAACAACTGAATTACTAACTGATCAACTGCAATGATTCACTTAACAACTGAGGCAAGAAAGATCGTAAAATGTGGCAAAACTCACTTCACAAATGTATCACTTAACAACAGAAATTTTGGGCTCAATTGTGGTCAGGAGCAGAGGATTACCTATATTGATGTTTATTAAATGATCACACCATTCAATACATTTTTTTTTGCCTCTGCAAGTGGCTATCTACATATACTCAGGTTTCATGCTTTTTGCTTTTGGGGTACCCAGGGTTGTGCAAAGTATAGGTAAACAGCAAGAAGCTGTGAGCAAAAGAAATTAGAATAGAATTAGAATGAATAGAATAGAATAGAATAGAATAGAATAGAATAGAATAGAATAGAATAGAGCTGGAAGGCACCTTGGAGGTCTTCTAGTCCAGCCCCCTGCTCAAGCAGGAGATCCTATACCATCTCAGACAGGTGAATGTCCAGTCTCTTCTTAAAAACCTCCAGTGATGGAGTGCCCACGATTTCTGGAGGCAAGCTGTTCCACTGGTTAATTGTCCTCACTGTCAGGAAGTTTCTCCTTAATTCCAGGTTGCTTCTCTCTTTGATCAGTTTCCAACCATTGTTTTTCGTCCTTCCCTCTAGTGCTTTGGTGAATAATGTGACCCCCTCTTTGTGGCAGCCCCTCAAATACTGGAACACTGCTATCATGTCTCCCCTATTTCTTCTTTTCTTTAGACTAGCCAAACCCAAGTTCCGCAGCCATTCTTCATATGTTTTAGTCTCCAGGCCTTTGATCATCTTCTCTGAATTTTTTTTCCAAACTCTTAACATCTTTTTTGTGGTATGGTGACCAAAACTGGCTGCAGTATTCCAGTTGTGGTCTTACTAGGGTTTTATAAAGCGGCACTAATACCTTGCGTGATCTTGATTCTATGCCTCTGTTTACAGGAGGATTGTATTAGCTTTTTTGGTTGCTGCTGCACATTGCTGGCTCATAGTCAAATTAGAAGAAGAAAAGTGGAAAGGAACAGAAAGGAAAGGAAGAAGGGAGAAAGGAAAGGAAAAGGAAAAAAGGAAGAAGGGAGAAAGGAAAGGAAACTAGGTCTCACCCACAAACATATACACTATTATGTTCATAAACCTCCCCTGCTTCCTCCCATTCCTATACTACACTGCTGCTTCAGGCACGCTCTTTTCATGTTTCAGCTTTGTTTTTAGTTTTGTCTCATTTTGAGGCTCTCATTAACAATTTCCAGCCACATTCTTTCTCCTTTTCTCCCTTCCTCTCAACTCATTCCCTTTTCTTTCATGTGTTGCAGTTTGATCTTTTATTCTTTCTACATGGACAAATCACCTGAACGTCCTCTTTCATTTGAGCCACTCGCTTTTGTGTTCAACCCACATGCATTTATTAGCCAAATGCTCTTGATCCTGTGGGGGGGGGGAAGGGTTTTGCCCAATTTCTAATGGACCTTATTCCCACTGAGTACAACTCTCTTGCTTTTCTTTCAACGCGCAAAGCTTTCATTTCCATAAATCAAAATAAAAACACACATGCTCATCTGTTCTGAAGTAGCTATTAACATTTAAAAGCAAGAGACAAGTATATTAAACCCTTTTTGATATCACCGTAGAAAGAAAAACGTACATAGCTTCTTAACTCACGGCTGTGCTGAGAGACAAATATTTTATCGGATGTAACTCAAAGGCAATATTTACAGCTGCAACATCTGTTAACAGCATTGTTTGGCCCAACAGCATTTTTAGCTTTTGAGGCACCCAAGATACTAGAACAACTGGTTAAATCTATTGAGAAAAAACTACAATTAATTTTTAAAGGTATTTGTTATCAATGCTGGTAGTCTTCAACTTACAACCACAATTGAGTCCAAAGGGAGTTTTGCCCCATTTTACGACTTTTCTTGCCACAGTTGTTAAGTTGTTAAGTGAATAATTGTATTTTCAAAGTTTGTAACACAGGTGTTAAGTGAATCTGGCTTCCCCATTGACTTTGTTTGTCAGAAGGCTGCAAAACGTGATCACGTGATTCCGGGACACTCTAACCGTCATAAATATGAGTCACTTGCCAACCTCTGAATTTTGATCACATGACTACTGCAATAGTCGTAAGTGTGAAAAATGTTCATAAGTCACTTTTTCACTGCCATTGTAACTTTGAACAGTCACTAAATGAATTGTTGTAAGTCAAGGACTGGCTATAAATCTGATATGCAGAAGTTAAGAGATGAATGGAATAAAGAATTAGAGATTCCTATATTGCTTAAACAATGGGAGAATGTATCAACTTCTTGTTTTTACACTATAGTGTACTAAGTATGTTTTGGAAGAAAGTAGTGGACTATAAAATGTGACTGCAACAGAATAGAATAGAGCTGGAAGGGACCTTGGAGGTCTTATAGTCCAGCCCTCTGCTCAAGCAGGAAGTATAATGCCATCTCATTCAGATGATTGTCCAGTCTTTTTTTAAAAAAAAACTTCCAGTGATGGAGCGCCCATGATTTCTGGGGGTAAGCTGTTCCATTGTTTGATTGTCCTCACTGTCAGGAAGTTTCTCCTTAAATCCAGGTTACTTCTCTCCTTGATCAGCTTCCAACCATTGCTTCTTGTCCTTCTTTTTGATGCTCTAGTGAACCACCTGTCTCCCTCTGCCTTGTGGCAGCCCCTCAGATACTGGAGCTCTGCTATCATGTCTGCCCTATTTCTTCTTTTCTTTAGACTAGCCAAACCCAAGTTCTGCAGCCGTTTTTCGTACGTTTTGGTCTCCAGGCCTTTGATCATTTTACTTGCTTTTCTCTGAATTTTTTCCAGTCTCTCAATATCTTTTTTGTGATATGGTGATCAAAATTGGCTGCAGTATTCAAGGTGTGGTCTTACTAGGGCTTTATAAAGTGGTACTAATACTTCGTGTGATCTTGATTCTATGCCTCTGTTTATACAACCCAAAATTGTATTAGCTTTTTTGATTGCTGCTGGCTCATAGTTAAGTGATCGTCCACCAGGACTCCAAGCTCCCTCTCACAGAACAACAAAAACTAAAATTTTCAGAAAATAATATTCTCTTGAATTACATACCTAGTACATGGGAACTTGATGACTGGACAACATAAATGAATTCTCTGTGCCCAAATTATAGCTAAAAAACTGATACTTCAACATTGGAAAGATAAATGCATGGCTCTGTTTATTCAGTGGATTGAAAATTTGATTACATTACTACTTATGACCAGATTGCATATGGATGTTAACTTTGTAGGGATAAACATCGTGAAATATGAGACTCATTTATACAAAATACCGGTAGTCCTCGACTTTCAACAGTTTGTTCAGTGACCAAAATTAAAATGGCCCTGAAAAAAGTGACTTATGCCATTTTTCACATTGATACCTGTTGCAGCATCCCTGGGGTCATGTGATCAGAATTCAGATGCTTGGCAACTGACTCACATTTATGATAGTTGTGGTGTTCTGGGATCATATGATCACCTTTTGTGAACTTTTTTTAATAAAGTTTTATTATTTTTTTAAACAGAATTCAATAGTAATCGTTCAACAAAACGTGTTGTCTGAGTATCTTATTCACTAATACAAATTAAATTCCTAATCCCTAAATTTTTTTCTCTAACCGTTGATAAAATAGGTCCCAGGTTTGAAAATATTCTATTTCTTCTTTTTCTTTCAACCTTTTTGCGAACTTCTGATAAACAAAGTCAATGAGGAATCCCGATTCACTTAACAACTGTGGCAAGAAAGGTTGTAAAATGGGCAAAACTCATTTAGCGACTGTTTCGTTTAGCCACAGAAATTTTGGGCTCAATTGCAGTCGTAAGTCAAGACTACCTGTGCAGTAGGTTAAAAAAAAAGATAGCTAATAAGTCTATTAGAAATTCTGTGTGTGTGTGCAAAAAAATGAAACTTTGATCTTGGGTTTTACTGATTAGATTGATTTGTTGTTATAGAAATGGCTAATTTATATTATTACGGAAAAGTAAAAAGTAGAGGTTCTATGTTAATGCTTTATTCTACTGCAGGGGTATCAAATTCAATTTCATTGAGAGCCGCATCAGCATTGTGGTTGCCCTCGGGGGGGGCTGGGTGGGTGTGGCCAGGGTGGGTGCGGCCTACTGGGTGGGTGTGGATGGAGTAGGTGTGGCCTACTGGGTGGGCGTGGCCAGCTCTACATCATTCGCGTCAAGGGTGCCTGTGGGGGCCTGGGCAGGAGTGGGACAGATCTGAGGGTCTCTGGCAGAACGGGGTGGGACCAGGGCAGAGCCCATCAAGCCGGATATGTGAAGTAGGCGAGGGCCATTTGCTGGCCACTTCCAGGCGATGGTGCATTTCTTCATTCCTCACAAAGGGTGACACCTCCCCAGCATGCGCCCAGGGGGCGGGGCCGACGCGGCAGGGGCTGGTTCCTCGCTGTTTCCAGACGACTTTGTGGAGCTAAGACTGAGTACGTTTCAGCATAGATGGCCACCACAAAATTGTACATTGGCTCCCAGCCGGTCTGGGCCAGGGCCAAGGCAGCGGGGGGCGTTCCCTCACTGTTTCCAGGATGGCTTCGCGGGCTACATGAAACCACTTCGCGGGCCGCATCCGGCCCCCGGACCTTGTGTTTGACATGTCTGTTCTACCGCAACAGAGGAACTTGGAAGTCAATGCCTTTTTTCCCCCCTTCGCCCCCTCATTTTTCTTCTCCCTTTCCCTCCCCACTGTGTCCTACTATTTGCTTTTGTATTTTGTCCCATAATAAAAATGTTACAAAAGGAAAAAAATAAAAAATAAAATAATAATTATAAAATATAAAATTGCAAAAAAGTAGCAATGTGTTTGTGTGTGTGTGTTGTATAGTAACTGCTTATTGCAATCGTACCTTATAGATATTTTCTGTTGTATTTTTCAGTCATTTTTTAAGCATGTGATATGTACTTTTTAAAACTATGTATTTGCATTTTGTTTCTTTTGTTTTCTTCTTTTTCTGTCATTATTTTAAGTGCAATAAAATTTAAATTGAAAAAAAATCCTTAGAAAGGAAAATGTAAAATGCAACTGAAAAAATAAAAAAAATTGTTTCCAAAATAATGCTACTAATTTAATTTACCTGTACAGTTTTCAATTTTCAATTAAATCACTATCATGTGCTCTCAGTGGCCATTTTGATTTGTTAGACCTTCACAATCAGAGGGCCCCTGATTTAAAACACAAACACTGTGTTGGAAAAACAAGGATGTCTGAGGCATCACTGCCACAAATACTTGAAAATTGACAATCAGAAGCCCATATGGTAAAAAGTTCTACTTATGCTGCTTGTAAGCCTTTAATTTCTCTGATTTGTGCTGCTTCAGTTCCTTGCTTTAATTCATTAAGTCAGTTTAATTTTAACAAAGCAAATCTGCAAATATTTTTCCCAACATAGAATCTTGAACAACGTTCCTGAGTTGGGATTTTAGTGTTTATAGCAGTATTTTTTTTAAAAAAAAACAAAAACCTACAGGAATAGAAGAGAAAGGAATGTTCTTGGTTATAAGAATTATATTTTCCATGTAGGAACAGGTTTTTCTATGGCTCCTGGCTGTTTCTAAAAATCTGTCCCAGAGATCAAGTGTTGGGTGATTATATTGTTTCTGCTCTATTGAACTGTTTAGTTTGTTGCTGCCCAACCAAGTGGAGGCAGGAAAGAGGGTAGAAAATGAAAAAAAAAAGACAAAAAACAAGAGCATACAAGAGTAAATAATGAATCCATCACATTCTTATCAGAAATTCATGTTTTGCTTGCAGCTTGCTGGGTTTGATAAATTAGACAAACACAGTTTTACTTCGCATTTTTATTTTTGTTGTATTTTATTTTACCACAAGCTAAGTTGTCTGAGTTAATTTTTAAAAGATAACGATCAGACAGACTCATTTTTATTTCCTGATGGAAAGAAATCTCTGCATGTGTGATAAAGATCCAAATAATGTACCTATCCTTAAAAATAAAAGGTCTGGGTTTTGTTTTGTTTTTTTTTTATTTCCAGACTGTTCAACATCTACCGTTACCTGGATAGTAGAATGTATAAATCAGCGAAGCTGATAAAAAATAGAATAGTATAAAATTATTAAAACAGTCAAGTAGAGATTCTAAAAAGCCAGCATATATAATACATTCAGTGATAATAAAAAATACAATTCATCCAAACACAACAGAATTGGCAAAATTGTATGTGTCCTTTGGAAATGTTTCTAAAATAGAAAATAAAGACTTTACAAAAAGGGTAAGAAAGATAAACTCTCCCTTGGCTGAACTTGACTCTTGTTACTCCAAGAACATGTTTGTGTAGTTTTTTGTCCAAAAATGGAAGTTGTTTGCTTTTTCCTCCAGAATGTTTTTTGTTTTGTTTTGCTTTGCTTTTGACAACCTAATAGTTTCAGAGTTTCATAGTAGTCTCCCATAGTAGTCTCAAATTCAACCTTGCCCGGCCTTTCACGATCAGCTAAGGTTAAATATTAATAACATTTCCTTTGTCCCTTGAAGTATCTAAAACAATGAAAAACCATTAGAAAGACCATAATTTAGGCCTGATGAAATGGTATTTATTAAAGAATACAAGATGGTGACTCACTAAGGACAATTTTTCTATAGTGGAAAAACTATTCCCATTCTTTCTAATTTCAGAAATAAATATTTTTGGCTGGTAATAGGGTAGCATTTTTTTTTTCTTTTGGGGCTGGTCTGAGGTGTGTGTGCCCCTTCCCAAATTAATAATCTTCAAGATAGCATATATGAAAGTCAATAAAGAGTTCTCCTCCTCTTCCTCATCCTTGAAACATAGAATCATTGGGCTGGAAGTGAACTTGGAGGTCTTCCAGTTTAACCCCTGCCCAAGGCAAAAGACCTTATACCAGAAGTAGGCAACCTTGGCTCTTTTATGACTCTTGGACTTCAACTCCCAGAATTCCTGAGCCAGCTATGCTGAGGGGAAAGGGAGAGGTTTCCAAGCTGAGCCATGCTGGCTCAGGAATTCTGGGAGTTGAAGTCCATAAGTCATAAAAGAGCCAAGGTTGCCTACCCCTGCCTTATACCATCCCAGACAAATAGATAGCCTGCTGTTTCTTGAAAACTTTCAGTGATGGAGTACCCATTCCTCCTCCTCCTCCTCCTCCTCCTCACACATTTGCTACACTGACTATTGTATCTTGCCAGTTCATTGGTTCATTGTCTTCATTTTAATAAAATGTAGACCTTTGCCTATTGAACTTTTGAAAAGAACAAGTAATTTTGTGGATTAAGCGTGGGTTTTTTTCCATGTTTCTTTCCTTTCTGAGCAAAATATTAATTTGTTTTGATATGAAACTCTTTTTCAAATACAGTTGTACAGCCAAGAACATTTACTAATTTGGACATTTTATTTGATTTGACATATTTGTCTCTGGATAATATTTTCATTACTTTCTGGTTTCAGCCAGATACATGCTACACAAACTTGTTTCAACCAGTTTGAACTGGTTCCATTTTCCTCCTTTTTACTTTCCTTGTCTTTTAAATCCCTTAGGTTCTTTTTTTACCCCAAGAGGGAGCTCCAACATAAGGAATGTTATCTTTCCTGCTTAATCTTTCGAAATGAAATCAGCACATGCAACAAGATCTAGAAGCAAAATAACATTCCCTCAAGGCTGCTATATGACAAATTAATGATTCTAGCTTTTGTAAAAACTACTATGCTCATATCTTTCAGCCCTGCACAGACGATCCCCATAACTTTTGGAAGGAGAGCACACTGACCCAGACACTGCCTCCATTCATTTGAGCCATGGAATTGGGTTTAATAATAATAATAATAATAATAATAATAATAATAATAATAATAATAATAATAATAATAATAATAATAATAATAATAATAATAATAATAATAATAATAGTAAAGTTGGAAGGGACCTTGAAGGTCATCTAGTCCAACCCCCTGCTCAGGCAGGAAACCCTATACCATTTCGGACAAATGGCTGCCCAGTCTCTTCTTAAAAACTTCCAGCGTTGGAGCATTCACCGCTTCTGGAGGCAGGTTGTTCCACTGGTTGTTCCACTGGTTTGAATCCAGCCATCCACTAGAACAGGGGTGTCAAACTCAATTTCATTGAGGGCCGCATCAGCATTGCAGTTGCCCTCGGGGCCGGGTGGGTATGGCCAGGGTAGGTGCGGCCTACTGGGTGGGCATGGCCAGCTCTACATCGTTCGCGTCAAGGGTGCCTGTGGGGGCCTGGGCAGGAGTGGGACAGATCTGAGGGTCTCTGGCAGAAGGGGGTGGAACCGGGGCAAGCGCCAAGGCATGGCCCATTTCTTCATTCCTCACAAAGGGTGACACCTCCCCAGCATGCACCCAGGGGGCGGGGGGCGACACAGCAGGGCCTGGTTCCTTGTTTTTTCTAGACGGCCTTGTGGAGCTAAGACTGAATGTGTTTCAGCATAGATGGCCACCACAAAATTGTTCATTGGCTCCCAGCCAGCCTGGGCCAGGGCCAAGGCAGCAGGGGCCGTTCCCTCACTGTTTCCAGGATGGCTTTGTGGGCCACATGAAACCACTTTGCGGTCCTCCGGGCATTGTGTTTGACATGTCTGTACTAGAAAGTCACCATGCAACCAGAGTGGAACAGATCTTCCCAAGTCCTACAATCACCGAGATGCCTGTGAAAGCTGCAGAGAAAGGAAGGACTCCTGGAACCATTGGCCCTCATGTGAAGCCTCAGAAGACAACTGGAAAAACTATGGGGGGAGGGTAGAAACACATTGTAAGGTTTTCTGTTTTGCCTCATTTGCATTGTAATTAGACAGTTGAATGGATTCATGGAGGGATGGCATTTGGAATGGTTGGCACAGCAAGTCCTGAACACCTGCCTGGTGGGAGGAAAATTTGTCCAGGATGTTTGTATTGCCTGTCTTGTAGAAGTAACTGCATGCATATGCACATACGCACACACGCACCCTACAGAGTCACACTGAGGCTACCCCCTTCACCTACCTTCAGTAAAGCTTCCCCAGGTTGGTTCCTGCTCTGTGGCACTAAGGCCTTTGCATGCATACCTTCCTGCAAATTCCATGGGGGAGGAAACCAAGTCCCCTCAGGTGATTTACAATTCATATGCCCTCACTGAGGAGGTAGCAGGAAAGAGATCTCCAAACCTAAGCCCAGAATATGTTGCACTGGTGGACTCATAGTGGGAGTCCCAGGGTTCACTGTGTAATTTAAGAAATATTAATAAGCTTGGCTTGCACTCTGGCTAACCTCAACTGGAAATGGTTGAAAGGCTCCCCTTTTGGGAGCCACTGCAGGAATCTTTTTCTGTTGCCTCTATTAGTGTCTTCCCCTTTCTGCATTATCAGTTTAAAAGCTTGTTTCCCCACATCCTGGAGCCCCCATAGTAGCACCCATCAAGTCTCCCTGACCAGATCAAATTTTAATCTTGTGCCAGTAAAAGTGTGTCACCCACACTTATATGGAACAAAGGGGGAATGATTATAGGAAGACAGCACCCCCCTGTGAAAGAAATAGTTTGGTGGATATAAAAAAAAAGCAGAATATATTTCCCCAAAGGAATAATAGAAAATCTTAGGCAGAAACCCCCAGCCCCCCAAGTCTCTCTGCCCAAAGCAGAAACCAGCTCTGTAGAAATGCAGACTTGATTATCCTTTCAGAAAGACTGGAGCTCACTTTATTATGACTCTTGTGCATTAACATGGATGACGGATTGGATTAACCTGTCTAACAAAAGGATATTGAATGTTGAAGGATGGGACATGTACTTTGGGTGGCATGCTTATCTTTTTATGCAGAAAAAGATTGATAAAACTTTTAGAAATCATATAATTAGGGCTGCTTTGTTAAGAGTCTGGCAAAAGTATTTTTTTAAGTTTGATGTTAAGCTTCCAATTTGGGTGATACCATCACATATTTTCTTGACCATACCTAGATGTGTGGTGATGGAGGCGCCTTCATATAAAGATTTGCTATATCAGACTGGTAGTGGTAATTGGTGCCTGAAACCAATAGAAGTTTTGAAACAGAAAAACCCAGATTTTTCTTGGCTTGTGTATAGACAAATTCAAGATAGATGGCGAACTGATAAAAAGACTATTTTCCCGTCGGAAGATGGGAATTTCTTGAAACAAGTAAGAGATGGTGCCAAAGGACATATTAGAAGGATATATAACGTTTTATTAGAATTGGACTCAGAAACTGAGCTAGTCAAAGATTGTATGATTAAATGGGCCCAAAATATAGGAGAAACAATATCTATGGATACTTGGGAGCTGATCTGGGTGAGAAATGTGAAGTTTACGCAAACTCAAAATCTATGTGAGAATTTTTATAAAATGTTTTACAGATGGCACATGGATCCTGCAACTATGTCTCGCATTTATGAGAATTATGAATCCAAGTGTTGGAGGTGTGGACAACAAGATGCAACTTTTTTTCACATGTGGTGGACTTGCAAGGTTATTAAGGCCTTTTGGATAAAATTGTGGTGGAACTTACAGCAAATTTTCAAAAGAAGAATTATTTTTCTGCCTCAGTTGTTTCTCCTAGGTATTACACAAAATCTGGATGTAAAAGAAACGAACTTGATGTTATACTGCTTAACTGCTGCCCGCTTATTGATAGCTCAAAATTGGAAGAGTAAAATTTTACCTACAATGGAAGACTGGAGATTGAAAGTTTCATACCTTGCTGAGATGGCAAAGATTTCGGCTTATTTGAAGAATCATTCAAATGAACAATTTTTATTAATATGGAGAAGATAGATTGTTTATATTCAAAAGAAGCATAGAGTGGTGGAATATAATTTAGGTTTTTAGAAATTTTTTTCCTTTCTTTTATATATTTTACCTATTCATGTAGAATAATATACTTTGTGGAGTTAGAGATATTAATATTTGTTTAATTATATCTGAATATTATCCTGGGATTGGTTTGGGAAGTCCGGGGGGGGGGGGGGGGGTTTTTCATATAACATTGTGTAATATTTGTGGAAAAAAAATTTTATTTTTTATTTTTTTGAAAAACAATAAAAATTTTATATTGAAAGAAAGACTGGAGCTGATGAGATTAGAAAGAGAAAGATCCCTAGAATCAGCAACCCCCCCCCCAAAAAAATCCAACACAGGATATAGCCATCAGCCACCGCCCCAGGGAAGCAGGACATGACCTTTAGGATATAATAGGATTAACCCACCACTATCAGAATACCAAAATGACACTCTCAAAAGCTCAGGTCAAAGTTCAAGCCACAGGAACAGGAACAACTCCAAATACAAAAGCTCAAGACGGTATAAAAACCCACCACTCCCAGTACCATGTGGTCAGCTTCCCAGAGCTATATTTCTGTCTAGTTCTGCAACTCAATAAACAAGAACCTTCTTTCCTAAAGCAGTCTCCATTTTGTTTATTCCCAGCTTGGACTGGACCATGATGAAGATTTTCCTTTCAATATTACCTAGAGTTCAGAACTAGGATTTGGATAAAGAGGACTTAGAAAGAGAAATGGAAATTTTATTTGAGATTTATCTTGACCTGAATAGTGATGAAACTCTGGAAATATAGGAAGTTTATTAATGAAATTCTTAGATAGCATGAAGGAGAAAATTGTCACACAATCTATTTGCAATATTCACTTGGTTTTTTATTTATTTTTTTAAGATGAAAGAAGCAATACTGCATTGAAACTAAAAGAAAGTAAAACTCTTTTAAAAGCTGTGGGATAGAATAACTGAGATTTTATCACATGCACTTCCAAATATACTTGAGAAGAAGAGAAATGTGAGATTTTTGACAACTGTCTTTTAGGACAGCTAGATACAAACCGGCCTCTCCATTTTGTGTGGAGAGACGTTTGGCTGAGAATAAAACCTTTGTGTAATCTATCAATAATGTTAAGAGAAGGAGGTCTATCATAACTTCAACCAGTCATTAAGCAACTGGTCATAAATCAAGGACTACCTATACTTCTTGAAACTTTAGAGGGAGATATCCTAGTCCTGTAGCAGGAATTCTAGATTAAAAAGATGGAAACTAAATGAACAAGTTAGGAACTAAAGAGCTTCTTCTAAAATTCCAAAACTCTTACGAATAAAGTTCTAGGACCTAACAGTATTTTTGCAATATATTGTAAGACCTTTCAAGAAATTCTTATAAACCATTTAATTCAAGTAACAAAAGAAATTTGGGAACATGGAGAACTTGCTTTGTCATGTGAAGAAGCCTTTATCACTTTGATTTATAAAGAAGGAAAAAATTCAACTTTTCCTGTCATACAGATTTATTTCTTTAGTGAATGCAGATTATAGATTTTTCACAGCGATACTAAAAACAGATGAATGATCCCTGGGCATATCCATAGTAAAACAATAAAAGTGAACACCAGGGAAAGTTAAAATCATTAAAAGTTTTAATAAAACATTAAAAATTTTAAAAAGATTTTAAAATGCTATAACAGACCTAGCTTTCGTTGGAATCTACCAACATCATCAGGGTACTTTAGTTTCTCCCATCTCCTGGCTGTGAGCAAGGCTGCTCTTCCATAGATATTACAAATGACACTAAAAACAGATGAATGATCCCTGGGCATATCCATAGTAAAACATGCTCCCATGCCCCCCCTGAGGACACCACAATGCTAATGCGGCTCTGGCACTTTGCGCTAAATAAGTGGGTTTGGGGTTGTGGTTTGGGCACTCGGTCTCTAAAAGGTTCGCCATCACTGGTATAGGGTCACCTGCTTGAGCAGGGAGCTGGACTAGAAGACCTCCAAAGTCCCTTCCAGCTCTATTCTAATTCTGATTCTAATTTCTTATCTCCACTGGGCTATATGCTAAGACAGGAATGTCCAACCTGCATGCAACCCTGGAGAGCTAGTAATGCGGCCCCACAAGATCGTTAACTGTTAACATTATTATGTGATTTATATACATTTAACTATATTATATATTTATGTGTGACCCAAGACAATTCCTCTTCACTCTTGCCTGGCTTGCAGCCCAGGCAAGCCAGAAGGTTGGTCACCCATGTGCTAGGCACGAAACAGCTCTATTTTCCTACATAAGCTGCTGGGAAAGCCAGAGATATCTAGGTTGGGAAATACAGCAACATCCTGGAAGGAAACCATGGCAAATTCCTTCCACATTGTTGCTAAGACAACAGCATGGGTCTGTCTAAGGAAGCACCAGATGTTGTGTTTGACTCAAGAGAATTAGTTTTTTCAATGTGTTGGTGAACTGCTGAAGTTCCAAGGATTTATTTTTGGTGGGTGTTTTGATGCTTTTCATAGTTGGTGTTGGAGAAGACTCATGAAAACATCTTGGAGCAAGAAAGCAAACTAATGGATCACTGAACAATCAACCCAGAGTTTTCACTTGAGGCACAAATAACCAGGCTCTACATTATTCTATGTTATATGAAGAACCAGCTCTCTGAAGAAGGCTGTAATGCTGGCAAAGATGAAAAAGAAGACGATGGCTAGCAGCAAAGTGGGTGGACTCAGTTATAGTATTATAACTGATTATATTAACAAACGTAATATATATATATATTATTTTAACAAACTCAGAGAGAGCTTTGGAAAGATTCCATGGATGGAAATCTTAAAGGGGAAAACAATTCAAGAAGCTTGGGAAACTCTGAAAAATATGATTATAAAAGCCAAGTTCACCTAAATACCAATAAAAAAGAAAGGGAATCCAAGAAGAAACCAACATGGTTACACAAAGAACTCTGTAATAAACTGATAAAAGAGGATAAGTAAAAAAATGGATAAGTAAAAAAAATGGAAAGAGGGACACATAATTAAGGCAGAATACCAACAAATATCCCGAACTGACAAAGATAAAGTCAGGACAGCTAAGGCTTAGAAAGAAGTAAGACTTGCAACAAATATCAAAAATAATAATAATAATAAAGCTTCTTGCAACATATAAAATATAAGAAAAAAGTCAAGGGAACATTCAGTTCACTAATGAGAGAAGATGGCAAAGTAGTAAAAACAGCAGAGAGAAAGCACAACTGCTTAATTCATTTTTTGCATCTGTCTTCAAAGTTCTTGGAGCACCTGGGAACTACCAGAGGACTGAGGTGGTTCCCATATTTAAAAAAGGGGGGAAAATATCTAGGAAACTACAGACCAATCAGTCTGACTTCAATACCTGGGAAGAACCTGGAAAAGATAATCAATCAACAGATCTGTGAACATCAAGAAGCAAGCAAAGTTATAACCAAAAGCTAACATGGGTTTGTCAAAAAGAAATTATGCCAAACAAATATTTCATTCTTTGATACAGTGACTAAATTAGTGGACCAGTGAAATGCGGTGGACATAGTATACTAGAAACTCAATAAAGCATCTGACAAAGTAGACCACAACTTACTTCTTGGTAAGCTAAAAAAATGTGGGATAGACAGCATCACCATCAGATGGATTTGTAACTGGTTGACAAACTGCACTCAACATGTAGTCCTTAAAGGAATTACATCTACTTGGAGAAAAGTAAGCAGTGGGTACACCAAGGTTCTGTTTTAGACCCAGTACTCTTCAATATCTTCATCAATGATTTAGATGAGGGAATAGAAGGGAACTCATCAAATTTGCAGATGATACTAAACTGGCAGAAATAACCAATCCTCCAGAAGATAGGCTGAAAATCCAGATGGATCTTGACAAGACTTGAACATTGGGCCCTATCTAATAAAATGAAATTCAATGTAGAGCAAACTAAGGTTTTACACTTAGGCAAGAAAAAACAAATATACAGATACAATTAGGTGAAACCTGGCTTAAGAGCAGTAACTGTGAGACGGATCTTGGAGTCTTAGTGGACAATTACTTAAATATGAGCATATGCGATAGCAGACAAAAAAGCCAGTGTAATCCTAGGTTGCATTAACAGATGGATTCAATCAAGATCATGTGAAGTATGATCAAGTATTTTCATTTGGAAAAATGAAAACCTACCATCAGATCAGTTTATAATTTTGAAAATCCTAGATTGTGCAGAAATGGACAGATTAATGTTAGAGATGAAGGAGAAAGAAGATTCAATCTTTTATAAAACCTGGGGAAAATTTTATCAGTGGGTTGAAACACGTTAGAATAAGAAGAGATTTTTAGAGCTTTATTATATTAAGTATTAAGGTTGATGATTGGAAATAGTTGTTATACTATTAACTATGTTAATTATTTAAAGGAATATTATTGTTTTATCAAATGTTAGTTGTAACTATACCGATTTATTTTTTATAAATGTCTAGTATTATATAAACAATAATACTCAATATGAAGACCCGGACGACAGCTTGTTCTCTGAATTACGTATTTACTGTAGTTACCCACACCCTGTCCCCTTTATCCCGATTTTCCTGTACCCGCACCGACCCCTCCCTTTCCCTACCCATATAAAATCTAATAAAATATATTTTTTTTAAAAAAAGATCATGTGAAGTATTAGTACTGCTTTATAAAACCTTAGTAAGACCATACTTAGACTACTTAATATCCAGTTTTGGTCAACATATTATAAAAAAGATATTGAGACTCTGGAAAGAGTGCAAAAAATGCAACAAACATATGAAGACCAGTTGCAGGAATCGTGTATGTCTAGTCTAGTGAAAAAATGGACTAGAGGTCCTGACATAACAGCAGTGTTCTAATATTTGAGGGGCTGCCACAAAGAAGAGGAGGTCAACTTATTTTTCAAAGTACCAGCAGGCAAGACAAGAAGTAATGGATGGAAACTAATCAAGGAGAGAAGCAACCTCAAGCTAAGGAGAAATTTCCTCACAGTGAGAACAATTAACCAGTGGAATGGCTTGCCTTCAGAAGTTGTGGATGCTCCATCACTGGAAATGTTTAAGAAAATGTCCACCCCCTCTGTCATCCCTTCTCTGTTAGTAAGAATTAGGTCCTCTAGTTTCCTCCTCTACCTTTTGGATGACAAAGTTATCAGCTAGGTTGGTCAGGAACCTGTCCAATCTCCCACTTGATGCAGTTTGTCTCCCACTCCTCCCCAAGATGGCTGGTGAGGAGTAAGTGGCTTTCTTTCTGTTATGATCTGCTGTGTTTGCTGCCAGAGCTGGTTCTTTGGCAGTCTTGAATCCTGGATTTGAATGGAGGCACTTAGGAATGATCAAAGACAACTTTCAGACATCTTTCAGACCTACCCAGGAGGGGGAATCTTGAAGATTGCAGCTCCTTGTGGAAGCAGCTGGAAGTCAATGGGCATTTATACCTCTTCCTACTGGCAGAATGCTTTTGTAAAAATGCTTGGGACTTTTAAGCTCACTTTCTGAACTTTTATTTTGTTCTTATTTTTAAAGGTTAATTGGCTGACTGAATGTTAATTTATTTCACCCCCTGCTGGATTCATTCTGTTTTCTTTTCTGTTTTTTTCCCTCTTTGATTTATTTGACTGCTCTTATCAATTTCTGCTTTCTGTATGGAAACATTTTCTACAAGTTGACTACAATAATAGTTTGTTAACAGAAGGTTTTGGAATTTCTCTTATTATTGTTCATGATTTGTACTACTTTTGTACTTTTATATAATATGTTTATTATTTTTTTCTGTTAACTATTTTGTTATTAACATGGTTTATAGATGACAGGCTAATCATTTGTAAATAGAGAAGAGCAACAAAGATGATTAGGGGACTGGAGGCTAAAACATATAAGGAACGGTTGCTGGAATTGGGTATGTCTAGTTTAACGAAGAGAAGGACGAGGGGGGACATGATAGCAGTCTTCCAATATCTCAGGGGCTGCCACAAAGAAGAGGGAGTCAAGCTATTTTCCAAGGCGCCTGAAGGCAGGACAAGAAGCAACGGATGGAAACTAAGCAAGGAGAGAAGCAACCTAGAACTAAGGAGAAACTTCCTGACAGTTGTGTTTTTTTTTTGTGGTTTTTTTTTTTGTGTTTTCGTATTTTTGTATTTATGTATAGTATCTGTTTTTAAATATGCTGTGAACCGCCCTGAGTCCTACGGGAGAAGGGCGGTATACAAATTAAAATTATTATTATTATTATTATTATTATTATTATTATTATTATTATTATTATTATTATTATTATTATTATTATTATTATTATTATTATTATTAACCAGTGGAACAACCTGCCTCCAGAAGCAGTGAATGCTCCAACACTGGAAGTTTTTTAAGAAGAGACTGGACAGCCATTTGTCCGAAATGGTATAGGGTTTCCTGCCTGAGCAGGAGGTTGGACTAGATGACCTCCGAGGTCCCTTCCAACTTTATCATCATCATCATTATTATTATTATTATTATTATTATTATTATTATTATTATTATTATTATTATTATTATTATTATTATTATTATAATTTAAAATTCTTTTGGCCTGTTTCGCAAAGGGTGGGAAACCAACATTGCTGTATTGCATTCATCAGCATTCAATAGGGAGGATGTTATGTGTATAAGTATTTGTCTTTTTTTCTTTTTCATTTTTTAAAGATACTTTTTCTTTTTAATATCTTTTTTGTTGTATTTTTAAAATTCTTTTGATTTAACTTGATTAAATTGAATTAACTTTGATTTTTCAGAGTTTAAATAGCCTATGGAGCTTCTATGGGAAAAGAAGAAGAGACTGGAGTGAGCAATGTCCCTACTTTGTGCCCAAACAACCACCAAGAACTCTGAGGTTAGGAGATGAAGGTCCCAGATCAAGAGAATGTGGCAAAGAGGTTCCAATGAAAACATGCATTCTGTCTGACCCTAATGAGAGGGAAAAATGAAAGCCTTGTTTTGGAGGATGGCCAGAAACTGGTGTCACTTTTGCAGTGTGTGAATTGGCAGAGGGTTGTATAGCGAAAGAAGCTTGGTAACAGTGTTTTATCAGTCTAAGCAACTTTAAGATGCATGGATTTCAACTCCCAGAATCCTATGGTCTCTCAGTGTGTGAGTCTCATCCAAACCATATGAGCCATAAAATTATTTTAGTGTACCTTTGGTAACTCAAGGCATATTTTTCTTCCTGATAATTTGCATGAATGATATACCTATCAAAATAATGACCACATGTCCTTTCAAGAAGAGGGATTAATTGTCCAAAGTAAAAACCAAGAATATAGCAGCTTGAACATACTCTGTGAAAACAATGTCCAGCTCAAAAATTGGCCTATACCAGTGAGGGCGAACCTTTTACAGACCGAGTGCCCAAAAACTGCCCCCCACCCCCGTCCCCGCTTCGCCCTGCCCACTGGGTCACCCACCACCTCCACGGCCTGCCACAGATCACCCAGGCAGCCCAGCAGTGCCATGCCCGTGCCCCCGCAGCAGTGCCACCCAGGCAGCCCAGCAGTGCCATGCCCGTGCCCCGCAGCATCATCTGCGCACAACAAGGCGCAAAGGCGGAGTCTTGTCCCCGCTGCCCAGCTACCATGTCCTTGGCTCCGCTGCTTCGTGTGGGCTGCGCCCAGGGGCAACTCTCCTCCGGAGGGACTGCTGGTGAGGAGGGGGCTGTGGGAGGAGGTGGGGCTGGGGAGACGGTGCATGTGCCCATAGAGAGGGCTCTGAGTGCCACCTCTGGCACCCGTGCCATAGGTTCGCCACCACTGGCCTATACAGTAGTATTACAGTATTAGCATCGCCAGAAGATCCCAAATGTTTGCTGCTTAAGGAGGTCAGTTCAGAAAACCTGGCTGACCTGTCCCTGGCGCAGCCAGATTTTTTAAAAAAAAAGCTTTTGCACACATGTTTAATTTTGCTTTTTATTTCTACATTGGGACCCAGTAGGATGCCATAGTTTAACTCTGCATTATAATAAAACTGTATTTTTCAGAGGTGGCAACTTTAAGATGCTGTCTGGGGAAATTCTGGGGTTGAAATCCACGTATCTCAAAGTAGCCACCTTTGAAAAACACTGATATAAAATGTATTTTTGTTGCTCTCTTTGGAATTTCCGTGCATTCACAGAGGACCCAAGGCCCGCTCAGGCATGAAGGAAAAAAGCAGACTGTGATATCATTGAAAAAACACTCCTTTGTGTAGATAATGTTACTGCATGGGCTTTGTATGAACAGCTGTATCTGTGGTATCTATCTTTTAAATGTCTGCTGTTTAAAGTCTGCTGTTACACCATTGCCGCCTTCTGATGTAATCCCTTGCCATCTCTTTTCCAATAGTTATCCCTACCAAAGCCTTTCATATCTCCATGAAATGCTTTTGTTTGAGTCTGGGAATATTTAAGCATTCAACACCCCAGTGGCGATATGTGCCTTAAGAACCTAAATATTCCTTCTTTCAAAGTCACTTTCAAGGGCCGCAGAGAAAAAAGGCATTGGTGGCTGAGAATGCTGAGCTGATGAACAAATAAGGCTTGGCAGACTAATATGTAGGCACCCTCCCTTCCCCCAGGCCTCCATCCTCTGGAGGGGAGGAGAACAGACCCAACAGTTGCTAGAAAACAGCTGTCCTGGGAGCTTAATCAGAGGGTAAACAAGTGTTGGAAGAAACCATTGATACTATTTTCAAACTGTGGGAGATGGAGAGCTTTGGCAGCCAGCTGAACATCGGTGGAAGCTAAAGGAGGCCATCCCATGCTTCTTGAAACTAAGTGACCAATAAGAAGGGCATCAAGGAAACAACATTTTTATCATTGTACCATCTGATCACCTCTAAGGAAAGTTCCCCCCAATGTCTGGGCAAACTGAACATCTGTATGAAAAGGATTCTGTCTTTGTACTAGTCTATGATCAATTCAGCCCCAGGTGATCCATTATGGGAGATGTCTACTTGAACTGATACACTCAACAATGGTTCTGTAGCCAGTTTCCAAGGAAACTCTGGAGTTTGGAGAAAATTTACAGATGGACTGTTTTCTCACTTTTGGAAACTCTACTTCATCCCACCTGATGTGTTATTTCCTCTCTTCCTACAAGGGAAGCTACTCAAAATAACATCTTCATTGTTTTACATTGAACAAAGGATGGTGCTTTGGTGTCTTTGCCATTCCCTGTACGGTGTTGCGAAACTCCCAACTTCTCCTTTTTTTTTTGTATAGCACCAAAGACAGGGTGGATTAGGGACATAGAGTAGCTCTAGGAGGGAGATGGGCAGTTTCTAAATGTGAAATATAAATAAATATATTAAAAAGATAAACAGATTTAGAATAGGAACTTAGCAATTTGGAGGGGGTTGTAAGCACTCATCAATCAATTGAAGGATGTACCCATTTTGTCACATTTTTTGCACTAGGGCACTTGTTGCTGTGATTACATAATTGAAATTGTAACCTCTTTTTAAAGTTCCTGTTGTACAGATAGTCCTCGACGTATGACCACAATAGAGTCCAAAATTTCTGTTGTTAAGTAAGACATTTGTTAAGTGAATTTTGCCCCATTTTGCGACTTTTCTTGCCCCAGTTGTTAAGTTAGTGGCATTTGCAATTGCTAAGTTAGTGGCACAGTTGTTAAGTCAATCTGGCTTTCCCTTTGACTTTGTCAGAAGGTCACAAAAGATGATCATATGACCTCAGGACACTGCAATCGTCATAAATATGAACCAATTGCCAAGTGTCTGAATTTTGATCACATGGCCTCAAGAATGTTGCAATGGTCTGTTGAAAAAAAAATCTTCATCAGGGTCCAGTCCAAGCCAGGAATAAACAAAATGGAGACTGCTTTAGAAAGAAAGTTGTAGTTTATTGAAGAGCAAAGTCAGATAGAAGCATGGCTCTGAGAAAGCTGACCACATGTTGCTGGGAGTGGTAGCCTTCTTGGGCTTTTGAGGTTGTTTCCTATTCCTGTGGCATGAACTTTGACCTGAGGTTCATGTGCCTTTCTGGTATTCTGATGGTGGTGGGTTAATTCTATTATGTCCGAAAGGTCATATCCTGCTTTCCTGGGGCTGTGGTTGATGACTATGTCCTGTGTTGGATTTTTTTGGGTGTGAGGGGTTGTTGATTCTAGGGATCTTTGTCTTTCTAATCCCATCAGCTCTAAACTTCCTGGCTCCACTCTTTCTGAAAGGATTATCACATCTGCATTTCTACAGACCTGGTTTCTGCTTGGGGCAGAGACTTGGGGGTGGTGATGGTTTCTGCCTAAGATTTTCCATTTTTCCTTTGGGGAAATATAATATTCTGCCTTTTTAATATTCCCAAATATTTCTCTGGGGAGGCTGTCTTCCCACAGGTCATAAGTGTGCAAAACGGTCATAAGTCACTTTTTTCAGCACCGTTGCAAATTTAAACAATTACTAAATGAACTGTTGTAAGTCGAGGACTACTTGTATATTGGGGAAAATTTTAGCTGAGGTGGCCTGCCATTGCTACAATTCAAGGTACAGATGTTTTGCAGACCTAAACATTATTATTGCAGGAAGACCATTCTAAATCAAGTTTTCTCCCTAACATCTTGTTTTCCCAAGCAAAGCCTCATTTGCCAACCTTCCCCAGGAGGCAAGGACTGCTCAAAAAAGAAGTATTTCTTTATCATATGTACTGGAAAGGGCAGCTATATCAGATAACGGACAGGTGAGCAAGAGAGATAATACAAAATGGCTACCTGTTCTCCTTTATATCCTTCATATCTGTGAAAAGAAATCCTGGATTGGCTTTTTCCTTCTCATATCATCTGCTGCAGATGGTTGCATGTTTACATTCCTGTTTCTCATCTTAGATAATTCCCTCAAGTTAGTGTTTAACTTTACAGCAGTGTGAACACAACAACTTGTGATTATCTAACCCAGTGGTTCTCAACCTTGGCAACTTGAAGATGTGTGGACTTCAACTCCCAGAATTCCCCAGCCAGCCACAGAGATTCTAAACTGGTTTGACTGAGATTTACTAAGAAACAGATCTTGGTGATGTGAGAACTAGAATCAATTTATCCTATAAATTCTGGGCAAATACTTACATTCTTAAAAATCAATTTAATTGAGGTAGGTCTAGGTTGAATTTGGGCTACAGTGTGCAACTGATTTTTTTTCTTTAAATAACATTGGGTGGGGAAGAATCTTTTGAATTCCAGTTTGGTATTATGAAGAACTGTGGAAGACTTATGACTGGTAGAAATCTGGACATACCAAAGTTTAGGGGTGATTGCTTTAATCATGCTTTGAAAAAAAAGTTCATTGAAGGGGAACTGGGGGATGTAAAAAAAAAAGTCAAAATGGTGGCTACAATTGTATGATCAAAGCCATACTTCTTTTTTACATGAGACGTAAACAGGGATGAAGCCTGGATTAGTGTACGCACAGGCTTGCCATCCTGACTTTTTTGACCCCTTCAAAAGTGCCTTTGAAGGTTTGTTTAATTCTGACATGTTTCTTTGCCATCTCACACTAAGTTCAAAAGCATTTTGGATAATTTCCAGGTCTGGAATTGGAAGGAAGCAAGATCTTCCCTGTTTGTTTGTTATTTTTAAAAAAACCCCTATGCCCTGAGAAGGGAACAACATGAAGGCCTTGTCAGAAAAATTGCAGCTGTTTTGTACAGACATAATGTAAATTAATTGGACTTATAAATGTGTACCTAAGCTCATTTTCCTCTCCATTACCCATTTCCTTTCTGGTGTCTATCAGCCAGGGACACAAAAGCATTAGTCATTGGATACCAGAATGCTAAGCAGAACTGACTCAGTTTCCACCATCTGTTTTAACAAAGATTTATTACAAGTGTCTGCTAATATCTGGCAGTTCAACAGGTTAATAGAGTTTCCTCAAATCTGAGAAGAATAGAGCAGCTGTTCATGTTTAATATTTGGGTTTTACTTCTCCATATCAAAGGTCTAGGTCAGTGTACACCACTTGTCCAGAAGTGGGCAACGGTAAACTTCAATTTTACTGGGCCTGGGTGACTTTAACGTGGTGGAACCAGTCTGATTGGAAAAAGGAACAAAATAATTAGGACCTTGCTTGTAGTTTTGAAAACAGCTTTGTGTGCCACAGGTAATAGGTATCTTTCAAAACAATGCACAATTTAAAGAGAAAAGGCAATCAATTCACACCAGAATGAAGGCTAAACCAGATTATTATTTTTTTTAAAAAAGGCAAAATAATGTGAAAATCCATTTAGAGCAGGGGTGTCAAACTGCTGGTCACCAGAAAACTGCGCTCACCTCATTGCTGGCAATGGGGAAAAAGCTCCGATATGTCGCGCGACGTCACGTGACGTCGCGAGTTTGACATGTCTGATTTAGAGCAAAGTTTCTGAACCTTGGCAACTTTAAGACATGTGAACTTCAACTCCCAGAATTAAGGTCAGGGGTCTTCAAACTTGATCCTTTTATGACTTGTGGACTTCAACTCCCAGAATTCCTCAGCCAGGCATGCTGGCTGAAGAATTCTGGGAGTTGAAGTCCACAAGTCATAAAAGGGCCAAGTTTGAAGACCCCTGATTAAGGTGGAGTTATTTAGAATTTCTTTCTCATGATTTTGTCTTTCTTTGAACAAAAGAACCTTTTATGAAAAGTTTCTCCTTAATGACTTGTTCATCCCTTCCCTCATTCCCAAAGCCAGGTATTATCCCAATAACGGTTGGTTCAAGACTGGAGCTAACATGTCTTTAACGCACGTGCTACAGTTTATATTAACAGAAATTCCGAAGTACTTTCCAGAGTCAAGGAAGCTGATATTCCAAAGGCTGTCACAGATGGCTAAACACTTGGCCATTGCAGAGATGCAAAACAAATCCTGTAATTTCAGTCTTCCCTGTAAAGGAGGGTATTTAGAGGAAATGCAACATTTATTTCAAAATAGAAGGAATTACTTTTGCCCCAAATGTCTTCTAAAGTACGAACAATGCTCATTCTGCCTTGTGGGTATGAAGGCAATTATTTCAATCACAATTACTTAGTTTCTTTATTTTGGGATTCAAGTTATTTGACATTGTTTCCTAAGACACATAATAAATTAAGCCATCAGTCATTCTTTTACTTTGAATGTCTGGATATTGTAAGGATCCTGTTAATCTCTAATTCGCCTACAATTTTCATGTGGATTTTCCCCTTATAAGGTATACATGCCCCAATACATATTAAATTCAATTAAATCTTAGGTTAAAAAAAAATACTTCACAGGATTTCTGATTTCATCAAGACCACTTTCTAGTGTAGTGATTTATTCTGATTAGATTGGATATTAGAGGAAAAATAAATGATTTTGAGGCCCACTACTGGGTCTTGAGCTGTTTGGAACAGGGCCGCGGAAGTGGCAGGTAAGCGCATGCACATCTCCACTTGCATGAGCAAATGAACTGCGTGAGCCCCCGTCACTCATGCGGGCCCATCCCCTCTCCCTCCCCACTCGCCAATCCGCAAAGCCAGAATGGTTGGCTAGGAAGTCAGCACCCACTCACCCTCCTAGAGAAGGAAATATTTGGGGGGATATTAAAAAAGGCAGAGTATTATATTTCCCCAAAGGAATAATGGAGAAAAATCTTAAAAGGCAGAAACCAGCTCCTGCCCCAAGCAGAAATTGAGGATGCCACCTTTTAGAAATGCAGATTTTGGTAATCCATTCGGAAAGATTGGGGGCAGGAAGGCTGGAGCTGAGAGGATTAGAAAAACAAAAATTCCAAGGGCAGAACATGATCTTTAGAACATAATAAGATTAACCCACCACCACTAGACTAGCAAAAGACACAAGGCTCACTATATTGCACAACCCCCTGAAGCATCTCAAACAGAACCCTATAAAGATCCACCACTCTCAACTCCATTTGGTCAGCTGTCCTAGAACCACATGCTGGTGGTGGTTCTGCTCATCAATAAACTGGAACCTTCTTTCCTAAGCAGCCTCCATTTTTATTTCCAGTGTCTTAGCCTCCATTTTATTTACTCCCAGCTTGGAACTGTACCTGATGTGGTTTTTTTTTCAACATTGGGAAACTTTGTTATAAGCTATAACATCAGCTTCCTTGACTCTAGAAAATATTTGGGAATTTCAATTAATACTAAAGACCACTCAACCAACATTACTAATCAGCAGGGCTTTTTTTCTCGGAGAAAAGGTGGCGGAACTCAAACCTGGCCACGCCCTCATCAAACCCTAGGACCGCCCCTTTAGAGAACAGGAATGCAAGTAAAATTTGGGAGGGGCTATTTCCGGTGTGGGAGGGGCTATTTCCGGTGCGGCCGGCCCGGAAAAAGGTGCCGGAACGCGGTTCCGCCGCGTTCCG
>NW_015388192.1:23022-44788 GCF_001527695.2 Protobothrops mucrosquamatus | reverse complement strand
CAGTTAGCTGAGCTGTGTAGGAAACATACCACTGTAGTACTGGGGGACTATAATTACTGTGACATTTCCTCATGTAAAAAACAAAGTCTTCTTCAAATCAAGCTAATTTCTGATCATTTCCTCTTGGTGCTGGCCAAATATATTGGGACTTAAGTTCCCAGAGTTCCCAACTAATACATCTAAATATACCCCTGATTAGCTCAAAATATATGGAGCACAAGGACTAGGTGTCTGCTGAATATGGTAAAAACAATGATGATGGCAGCCATCTTGTTGGGTTGCTGTTGTAGGGCTGTTTTTTTTTTGTTATGGGGAAATGGAAGGGTGGAGCATTATGTATGCTGCCTCGGGCTGTGCAAAATAAAGGCTGGACATACTGTAAGTCTAATGCCCACATAAATTCTCAGGATATACGGTGAGTCTAAGCAACATTCCCTCATCAAAATTCAGAATTGCAAAAGGAACATGTTTCTTAGATGAATTGCAAGTTTAGCTTAAAATATGCAGTCTTATAGGTGCCCTTACAAGTTCAAAATTATACGGCTAAAATTATACTTCCAGTTCCGCACAGATAATTGGTATTATTTCCCAGAGCATTATAATTAAAGAACAACTACTAATCTGCAGAAAGATATAATATGACATTTCTGGGCAAGAAATCCTATGATTCTAATCTCACTTCCTTCGAAGAAAAAGAAGGAAGCCCCTTTTCTGTCTAACTGCTGCTGTTGCTTTGCTGAACAGACCCTCTCCAAGCTGCCTTTCAGGAACCAAGGAATAATGATGATCATGTTGATGATGCACTATGAAGGTTAAGTATGCAAGTATGTTGATATCGCAACCATCTATTGGTTCACTAATGGATGCTACTATTCTATTTTCTCCCTTCCCTCTTTCTTTCCCATTTCCCAGTGAAAAGGTAGTTCATTCATCACTCTATTGTACTTGACAGCGGCCAGTAGCGCTAATCTACAGCATGTTTCATATTTCATGAGCTTGGACTCCCGGACCCAAAGAAGTAATAATAATAATAATAATAATAATAATAATAATAATAATAATAATAATAATAATAATAATAATAATAATAGTAAAGTTGGAAGGGAACTTGGAGGTCATCTAGTCCAACCCCCTGCTCAGGCAGGAAACCCTATACCATTTCAGACAAATGGCTGTCCAGTCTCTTCTTAAAAACTTCCAGTGTTGGAGCATTCACCGCTTCTGGAGGCAGGTGGTTCCACTGGTTAATTGTTCTCACTGTCAGGAAGTTTCTCCTTAGTTCTACATTGCTTCTCTCCTTGATTAGTTTCCATCCGTTGCTTCTTGTCCTGCCTTCAGGCGCTTTGGAGAATAGTTTGACTCCCTCTTCTTTGTGGCAGCCCCTGAGATATTGGAACATGGCTATCATGTCCCCCCTCATCATTCTCTTCATTAAACTAGACATACTCAATTCCAGCAACCGTTCTTTATATGTTTTAGCCTCCAATCCCCTGATCATCTTTGTTGCTCTTCTCTGTACTCTTTCTAGAGTCTCAACATCTTTTTTACATCGTGGTGACCAAAACTGGATGCAGTATTCCAAGTGTGGCCTTATAAATACTGTGAAGTATTTAAATGTCTGCTGTATTTGGAAGATCATGGGCATCTCTCTGCAACAGTTTGCAAGACAAAGCAAAATAGGTCCATCCTGCAAAACTTGAAGCCCACCAATGTTTCTGTTCTCTTTAAAGAATGGTGACCCAGGCTGCTTGCATCCACTGCACAATACTCTCTTTGCGGTTACCCAACTGGCACAGATCTGCATTGAAGAATCCCAAAGAAAGTATCATATTTCTGTTTTTCTTACTTGTTTGAGATAGCAAATGGCAGGACAAGAAGCAACGAATGGAAACTGATCAAGGAGAGAAGCAACCTAGAACTAAGGAGAAACTTCCTGACAGTGAGAACAATTAACCAGTGGAACAACCTGCCTCCAGAAGTGGTGAATGCTCCAACACTGGAAGTTCTTAAGAAGAAACTGGACAGCCATTTGTCCGAAATGGTGTAGGGTTCCTGCCTGAGCAGTGGGTTGGACTCGATGACCTCCAAGGTCTCTTCCAACTTTTTTATTATTATTATTATTATTATTATTATTATTATTATTATTATTACCCACAGGAGATTCATAAAGTCAAGATGACTGTGACCATCTGATTGAAGCCCCCCCTTCTGTGGCCAACTTGACTTTTTATACGCCATTTATGCAACCCCTTTCCCCCAAAGAGTTAAAAACTGCAATGTGTGTTGTCGTGTTTTATTTTGTATCTTACAACTTGTGGTGAGCTTTATCATTGAGTTTCTCTCATTCCAGACCACCAGATCTGGGCTGTATGAAAAGAAGAATCTCCATCTTTCTAGAACTAGTTTAATATATCTGGATTTTTAACAGCCCAGATCTGATTTTCTGTTCTAAGAGAAAGTTGAATGGTGAACCAACACTCACCATGCAAAAGGTTCTATAGCTTTTTACTCTATAGCTTTTAAGTAGAATAGAATAGAATAGAATAGAATAGAATAGAATAGAATAGAATAGAATAGAATAACAGAGTTGGAAGGGACCTTGGAGGTCTTCTAGTCCAACCCCCTGTTCAGGCAGGAAACCCTATACCATTTGAGACAAATGGTTGTCCAATCTCTTCTTAAAAACTTCCAGTGTTGGAGTATCTACAACTTCTGGAGGCAAGTTGTTCCACTGGTTAATTGTTCTAACTGTCAGGAAATTTCTCCTTAATTCCAGGTTGCTTCTCTCTTTGATTAGTTTCCATCCGTCGCTTCTTGTCCTGCCTTCAGGTGCTTTGGATAATAGCTTGACTCCCTCTTCTTTGTGGCAACCCCTGAGATATTGGAACACTGCTATCATTCACCCTTAGTCCGTCTTTTCATTAAACTAGACATACCCAATTCCAGCAACCGTTCTTTATATGTTTTAGCCTCCAGTCCCCCCCTTCAAAATATGCTTGCAATTACCACAAGATGGCAGCAGAAGACCTAACAGTAAAGAAGTCAAATGCAAAATCTTGGTACAAAATATTTCTGAATTCTTGGAAGAGTTTAGGCACAAAATCTGGTTATTTTGAGACACTAAGAGATTACCCACTTGGGGAAAAAAAAACCCTGTACGTGATCTTTGACCTCTTTCTTGTGTGTTAACAATCCTAAAATATTTAATTGCAGTAGCAAGGAGTATAAATGCTCGGCGCTATTTCAGTTCAAATGAAAAGAGAGGAGAATTGAAGACTATAGATGCCGTAAATGTTGTGCATCTTGGTGTGTGTGTTTCTGTGTTCAAACCACCTGGATTTTTCTTCTGTAAAAAACTTACAATTTGTACCACCTTAAAGGTACTTCACAAAAAATGTGGTGGTTGGACAGATTTTTGTTCTGGAGCAGTTGCTTTTTCCAGACAGAATCAAAAAGTAAATGGCAGTGCAATCAAACCCCTCCCCTTTTTTAATGTGTGTTGTACATGGGATGTCCATTCAAAAGGGGTGGGGCTTTGATTGTATTCTCTGGACTTTTTTGAACCCTTCTAAAGATGCATCTGCTCTATGAGGCATTATAATAGGAGCTTCCATATAAACCAGGGGTCTTCAAACTCGGCCCTTTTATGACTTGTGCATTTCAACTCCCAGAATTTTGGGAGTTGAAATCCACAAGTCATAAAAGGGCTGAGTTTGAAGACCCCTGATATAAACATTACCTGAGACATATTCCCTCCCCTCAGCTGTCTCTGCAGGATATAATAATAATAATAAATCAACATGTGACACAGATTAAAAAAAGGACAGAATCTCCTTTATTTATTTATTTATTTATTTATTTTATTTATTTTATTTATTTTATTTATTTTATTTATTTTATTTATTTTATTTATTTTATTTATTTATTTATTTATTTTATTTATTTTATTTATTTATATTTATTTATTTATTTATTATATATATCTCCTTTATACTTCTTGACTTTATTGGATTTGTTTATTTGATTTATATGGCAGCCATCTTGCTATCCAGAGCGACTCTGGATGGCTTACAATGCAATAAAAATAGAAATATGAAAAACAATTTTATATATATAGGTACAGTCAAAATCACAAAACTTAAATAGATTAAAAACCCTTGTGCTCAGAGGTCAAGGTGAGTGAGGATGATGCACTATCCATATTCCGCTCTAGCCAGAGATCATAGACAAGTGCTACTAATGCCACTTATTTCCCATAACCAGGCCTGTAACCTGACTGAAAGAGGTCTAGAATAATCTGTTTCATCCAGGACCCTCAGGAGCTGCAATGCAACTGATTTTTCCACCACCTTCCCTAAAAGAGGAGCTGAGAGACGGGACAGAAGTTGTCCAGAGTGGTGGGTCTAAAGATGGTTTCTTAAGGGGGAATGGGGTTATTTTCCAAAGCACCAAAAGGCAAGACAAGAAGCAATGGATGGAAACTAATCAAGGAGAAAAGCAACCTGAAATTAAGGAGAAACTTCCTAACAGTGAGGACAATTAACCAGTGGAACAGAAGTTGCCTTCAGAAGTTGTGGGTGCTTCATCACTGGAGGAAGAGACTAGACAGCGACTTGTCTGAAATGGTATAGGATCTTCTGCTTGAGCAGAGAGTTGGACTAGAAGACCTCCAAGGTCACTTCCAGCTCCATTCTGATTGATTGGATCAAGACCTCTTTAAAGGGTGCAAGGAATCTCCCTTACTGCAGCAATGCATTGATCACTGCCCCAGCCTGCCCTGAAGTCACTATTCTGGAAGCTTTCACTAACCTGGAGGCACATGGATCTAATAAGGAAGTGGTTGTGCTGACAGCCTTGAGAACCCTGTACACTTTCTCAGGTCCAACAGTATCAAGCTGTACCCAGATGACTGGGTAAGTCCATTCCTTGGGCATCTCTAGTAGACTTGTTCCACTCTTGGTCTCCAACTGAGAGTGAATTGAAGCAATTTTAGCTGTCAAATGTTCCACAAACTCTTCCATGTGTTCCTCGAGATAATTAATAAGAAGAAGAAAGTTGGAAAGGACCTTGGAGGTCATCTAGTCCAACCCTCCCTGCTCAGGGAGGAAATCCTATACCATTTCAGACAAATGGCTGTCCAATCTCTTCTTAAAAACTTCCAGTGTTAGAGCATTCACCGCTTCTGGAGGCAGGTTGTTCCATTGGTTAATTGTTCTGACTGTCAGGAAGTTTCTCCTTAGTTCTAGGTTGCTTCTCTCCTTGATTAGTTCCCATCCGTTGCTTCTTGTCCTGCCTTCAGGCACCTTGGAAAATAGCTTGACTCCCTCTTCTTTGTGGCAACCCCTGAGATATTGGAACACTGCTATCATGTCACCCCTCAACCTTCTCTTCATTAAACTAGACATTGTCTGAGCTCTCCTTCCCAATGAGGGTCCAGGTGAACAGGGCCTCTGGGTGACACTCTACACACACAATAAATATGGAGAAATACTGATCATACTCTGTGGACAACCCTGATCAAAATCAGAGGTGTGGGTGAGGTTTCACTAGCATCAGGAAATCCCAGGGCTACAGGCTAGACGGGGAAATTCAAAAGCCTCCCAAACACAAGTGCAATTGTAGTCTCAACAGCAACCTACCTAAAGATGGTAACTGCATTGCTGGGATTTTTTGTATCATTCTCAATCGTCTTGCACCAAAACTACCATGCTTTTCTTGCTGCTGCTGGTGCTTTAGCTCTAGTGTGAAAAATTGTTCTTCATAACCTTGAGTTTTGCTCATAATCTTGGTTGGAATGTTAGACTATAAGTCTCATTGTTCCAGACTCTCTTGCTGGCAATTATAACAATTGCTATCCAACGTATCTGAAGATCCCCAAGACATTAGAAAAAGATGGAGTAGCTGATTTTTACTGAAATAACTTAATACAAACTGAAATGTCTAAGGTGGGCAGTGAGAAGTCACCTCCTGGGGTTCCAGAAGATCATCTTGGTCATATTATCATGTCATATTGTATAGTTCTGGGTGATAAGATTTTTGGGAGAAAATTGTTGTTGCGTTAAAGGTTTTTGACCTCTGTTTAAAATGTCCATGAAGCTTCATTGCCCATTTAAAAAAAATCAAAGGTCAAAAAAGAAAAGAGATGAATAATACAAAATGTTGCAGGCTGTCTTTTAATTTCACAAGTGTAGCAAAAATGAAGTACATTTTAGTGTGAGACATGCATTTTTTGTGGTAGAGGTATTTCTAAGGATAAACTCTTTAGGGAAGTCTCATGAGTAAGTTTCTCTGCTAAAGAATTGTATGCCTTGCAGTCCTTCAGCAGCCTTTAAACTGCCTCCTACTTATTTTAATTTGCCTGAAATAAATAATAAACATCAGATGCTCTTAGCATATTACAACCCCTGTGATTTAGTTTGTTCTTGTGCAAGTTCTGCATTTCTTTGCAGACTCTTGATGTTAGCACACCCTGGTTTCTCCTATTAAATGCTGTTTTGACATTTTTAGGATCAAATGCTATTTCAGCCACTGACCCGGAAGACTTCCTCAAACTGTACAGGTATCCAATGAATTAAACTGTTAATCAAAATCATGAAGGAAAATATTGAAAAGTCTCAGGCATCTTCAAGACACCAAAAGGCTGTTTTTCCAATAACATTATTTTTAAACATCTTAGTTAGGAGAGATGATAAAATAAGTGGCAGAAATTAGTTGATTTGGCTGTTTGTCTACAAAGCGAAGAGAGACAATTAGAACATTCCACTGCTATACACTATAGAATAAGTCAACTTTCTCTTCTCTGTGACAGCCCCTCAAATAATGGAAGGCTGCTATCATATTCCACCCAATCTTCTCTTAGTTAGACTAGACATACCCAGTTCCTCAATCATTCATATGGCTTAACCTCCAGACCCCTTATCCGCTTTCTTGTTCTTCTAAGCATTCTTTCTAGGGTCTCATCATCTTTTTTGAATTGTGATGTTCTCAGTTGTCCATATAGATCAGTGTCTTTCAAATTGGCAACTTTAAGATGTGTGGACCTCAATTTCCCATCCAAACTTCTTAAAGTTGCCAAGTTTGAAAGACACTGACCTATATGGACATCTGAGAATATGGAGCAGTTGTTAATGTGGCCCTGTGGTCATGCACAAAATCTGTAGAAGTGGCATCTGGTTAAAAAGAGATGCTATGTTCCATCCTAGCCAAGGGTACCTTTGGAAGAGTGGTGGGGGCAGAGAATACCAACTCTGTGAAATAGGGCAAAAATGAAATATCAGAAGTTCTACATTGGATGAACATATTTTAGGCTTTGGTCTCAAATTTCAATGTGTAAATTAAATGGTAACATGTTGAGATGAAAACTTGATAAAATTGTTTAAAAATGTTTCTTCTGACATACATACATGCTGCTGGGCCTTAATGTTATGATTGAATGGTACTCTTTCTATTTAACCTTGTTACCTGTATTGGTCTGTTTCCCAATCATATAGCTTAAGGTAGGATGGCTGTTTGTATGTTCTTTATTTTCTAATCTGTATAAAGCAACTCTGCCTGCCTTAATCAGAAGCTTCATTCCACAGTGGCAATTTTATTCACTGCGTGAAGACAAAGTATTGATTCTGTTTGTCTCCATCACATTCTTTTCCTGGTAGCCTATTTTCACAAAAAACAGAAATTATGTATTGTATTATTATTTGCATGTTATTATAAAATTATTCCTCCTCCCCCTCCTCCCCAGCCAGATTCCAGCACATTGGTGCAAAGATTTCTAATCTCCTGCTGTAAAAAGCTTCATCTGTTGGATTTCTGCTTGTCGTATAGTTTTTCAAAGTACTAAGGATTTGGTTGAAAAGTATAATCAATCTAGCAAATTTTCTCTTCACTTTGTAACTGGTATAGTTGTGGAGGTTAGGAATCAAAGCAAATTCACACTGTTGACAAGCTAAGTTTTGCATTTATTAATTAATCCGTAATTCCTATGAAATTGCCTGTTGTGTGTATTAACAGTGTTAATATTCTCTAAGGAATAGGAATAACCTCTCCCCCATGTTTCTAATATAAAGGAATAAAGT
Organism: Protobothrops mucrosquamatus; assembly: GCF_001527695.2. Taxonomy (NCBI): domain Eukaryota; kingdom Metazoa; phylum Chordata; class Lepidosauria; order Squamata; family Viperidae; genus Protobothrops; species Protobothrops mucrosquamatus. The sequence goes on along the minus strand of NW_015388192.1, from coordinate 36,716 downwards.
ACCAGAGGTTCCATTTATGTTAAGATTGTTATAATTTTAATATCCTTTCAGTAAAGGCTTGGTTAGCGCGTCAATATTTTTGTAACCAGGAGCCTCCACCTGAGTCCTGTTGCTAAAAGGCATCCCTTTTTTCATTGTGCAAGTTTGACTTCAAATGCATCAAGAGAATGCTACAGAATGCCAAGGAAGCACAACACACTTCAGGGATAAATCTAATCAGGCAGACCAAAGGAACCAGATGAAGCAGGAGAATGAGAGAGGAGAAGGGTTTAAAAGGAAAGAAAAATAGCTTTGACGCGAAAAAAGATGTTCACCTTACAAGTAGAAAAAGCTGTTATTTTATTTATTGCTTTTCTTAGTCCAAAATGGTTTTAGAATTGAATTTGGAGGCTGAAGTCCTAATATAGAAGGGGGAAGGGAGGAAACCCCAACATGTTTTTGGGAGAGTTTTTCCTTTAAGAATGGAAGGAAGAGGAGGTCCTATCATCGTTTGATAATTTCATCATCATTTTGAGGGGCTGCCACAAAGAAGAGGGAGTCAAGCTATTCTCCAAGGTGCCTGAAGGCAGGACAAGAAGCAACGGATGGAAACTAATCAAGGAGAGAAGCAACCTGGAACTAAGGAGACATTTCCTGACAGTGAGAACAATTAATCAGTAGAACAACTTGCCTCCAGAAGTTGTGGGTGCTCTATCACTGGATGCTCTTAAGAAGAGACTGGACACTTGTCTGGAATGGTATAGGGCCGTGATGGTGAACCTATGGCATGCGTGCCACAGGTGGTACACAGAGCCCTCTCTGTGGGCATGCATGCCATCGCCCCAGTCCTAGGCCTGCTGGGTTTTATAAAACATTTTCACTTTAGGCCTCCGCTGCCGTATGCAACAACAACAACAAAAAGGTTCAATCAATCAATCAATTTCAACTTCTCGAGGGGAAAAAAGATCTCTCAAAGTTGGAAATGATTGATTGAACTTTTTAGTCCCACACAGTCTGTAATTGCTGTGTATTGGAGTTTGCTGAATTATCACCATTATTTACTGTATTTACTTGTGGGTTACCTCAGGTCAATAAGGCTGTGCATGCTCTGGCAGACTTGATTTGCAATAGTGGCAGATATCTGTAGCTTGGATGTAGGATGAGGGTGAAGGTTCTTCTCTTAGCTTGTGGATTGGTTTCTGAATGTTTCATTACCAGGCTAGGTAACATCTTCAGCGGAGTTTAGGAGATGTCAGTGTCAGTGTTCTTTTGTTTATAAGGGCTTCAGGTATGGGTGTGTCAAGTGAGCATCTTGTGATAGGTCTTGTGATGGGTCATCAGTTAGAGCAGGGGTTCTCAACCTTGGCAACTTTAAGACTTGTGGACTTCAACTCCCAGAATTCCTCAGCCAGCTTTGCTGGCTGAGGAATTCTGGGAATTGAAGTCCACAAGTCTTAAAGTTGCCAAGGTTGAGAACCCCTGAGTTAGAGGCTTGTGATGGGGAGGTTATATAAGGCCAGGGTCATTGGGAAGTGAACTCCTGGTGGGGGGTGGGTGGGTTGCATGGGTTGGTTGAGGGTGGGTGTTGTCTCTGGTAGGCTGTGTGGTTGATTTGGATTCTGCCCTCTCTTCTAAAATGGTGCTTTCATCTCAAATCAATGCTCAGTGGGGGGAATGTTGAATGATGAGAAGATGAGTCCCAAATATTCCCAGTGTTAGCTTTCCATCCTGATGCTTTCTGAATTCTTGTAGGGAAAGGGAGAGATGCTTGCTTGGAACACTGAGTTAATAACATCTTCCAACACGGAGCAGTCATGACCTGCCAATCTGAAGAAATGGTCAGTTGCAGCACTAAATTTAAGGTGGTTAAAAGACGCTGCAATGAGGTGCAACAGAAGAAAACCTTCCACCATTTACTGGCATTCCAATTTCTTCACTGTGTTAATTCGATTGCCACGTGAATCGTTTTTCATTTTGACAAATAATATTTGTCAACCCCAATCATACTCCATAAAAATGCCATTTAAAAGCTTTAATTTCCATCTGAAATTTTTATTTTAAACCACAGGGAAGATACATATTCCTTTTAACAGCTACTCCTACTATTTCTGATTAACAGCCCTTTGCGAGAACGGCTGGGAAAATTAAATGCCTATAACTGATTGCTATTGTGGAACTGTTCCATTTAATCTAAAAAAACAACTGGTAGGAGAGATCAGTTTTAATGCAGGTTAGTGAAGCTTAGCTAAACTCCATTAAGTCCAGAGTGGGGTAATAAAAATGTCTCTTAAACACAGCAGTTAGTTAGACTTTAAATCCCACACTTCACAAATGTTTTTGTTCTTTCTGTCCCTCATCTGACAGAACACAGTTCAACAAATCTTGGTTAGGATGTGCTTAGGCAGATAAGAAGCAAGTAAATTGATTCAGAGCAGGGGGAGGAGTTATGACAACTCCCCAGTGATCAAAACCCAACCTGGTCAATTCACATAAAAAGGGGGTGGGGCTTTGATCTCAGGGGTACAGGCGCCATCTTGGCTTTTTTGATGTTCCCTCCAATACCCTAAAGGGGAGACTAATTTTAGCTACCGATATCCATTTGATGGCCTTGGAGACACCCCTCTTAGAATGAAAAAGGGGAGCTAGTTTTAGCTACCCATAAAGGAAGTGCAGCTGTGCTATCCCACTCACACACACATGCACACATGTAACCCTGGTTTAGTGGGTTTTTAAATATTCCTCAACAACTCCCTGTCCCAATTAAGTCCAGCCTCAAGCAGATCAATGCTAATCCACAGAGCAATGGCCATTAAATCCACAAGGCACTTGAAAGTTTCCCAATCAAAATACCCCCCCTCCAGGCAAAATTAAATCCACAATACAAGAGAGTTCATGAGGTAAGAAAAGTCCAGAGTTCACAAGGCATGATCCAAGTCAAGGCATGGTATCATTCCAAAGCAAGGCAAGAATCACAATGACTAGAAAACACATAGCTAGAAAATGAACACCTTGTTCCAGCATTGCCTCCATCTGTCTGCTATGCTAAATAGCCAGCTTCTGGTGCACACCCTCAAGAAGGGTGAGGCTGCCTCCTCATGAGTAATCTGGCTGACCTTCTCTGCCCTACTTGTTCTTGGATCAGGTGCAGAAGGCAGTACTTCTCCCTTATCACTGACTGGCTGCAGCTGTGAGTGTCTCCACCTGAAGCCTCAGGGCTGTCCTGCTGCAACGGTGCTTCAGCCAAATGCCTGTCAGATGGCTGCTTGGAGCCATTGATCAACTCCCCTCCAGAGGCGTCTGGAATTGGTTCATCCTCCTCCGAGGTGACATCTAGAGAGGTATCTGGGAAAGCATCTGGGGGAGTCATCACAGTAGCTGAGAGAGATTTGCGAGCACTGAGATAATATCACCAGAGGAGAGTGTTAGGCTCAAGGAAATGAGAGTTTTGCTATCTACTGCACTGTCAGACCCTGTGTCCAGTTCTGGTTGCCACCATTTAAGAACCATTCTAACAAAAAGGAAGGAGGGTAGACAAGAAAGACAAAGAGGAGGGTGTTCTGTCCCAGCCCATGTCCGTCCTTGGTACGTCACAAGAACAAACCCCTCTTAAACAGTAGGCTGGGAAAACCAACTTCTTTTTATTTCCAAAACAGTCCTGATAAGTTTTTCTCCAAAACAAAAAACACAGAATACTTTCCTAACAGATAATTGGTTACAAAAGCAAACAGAGCAGAAGTTTAAACAAGAAATTCACTGATAAAACAATACAGACCATGATCCTTGGAAGTTCTTTACAAACGGTTGCCTTCAGCAACCAGCACCGCCCACACCTTCCCTTTTTATAAAGCAGTCCCAAGGTATGGCTTCTCAATGCCTTCTCCTCGTCCCCTGGAGTTGTCATATTGACTGCTGCTGATCTGCTCTAGCTAATTGCCTGCGTCTACGAGCATCAATCATGTCCATCAGCTGTGAATCCTCCAAATCGACTCATTCTCCCCACACAGCTGAGCTTCATCCATAACACGACTGGAGGGGCCAGGCTCTTCATCACACCATGAGTCTTGTAATTCATCAGAGCCTCCCTCTGACCCTGATGGCCCTCCAAATTTATTTTATTTATTTATTTATTAAATTTATATACCGCCCTATCTCCCTTACGGGACTCAGGGCGGTGAACAGGCGATACTAAAAACCACAATAATAAATAAATAATTTCTATGCTAAAATCAAATTAAATGACAGGCCTGTTCTAAAAACACCCCATACAAAACCCCCACTAAAACATAATCAAACTTAATCAAACTACGCCANCCCCAAAATCCCCCGCGCAGCCGCATTCTGAACTAGCTGGAGCCTCCGGGTGCACCTCAAGGGGAGCCCCATGTAGAGAGCATTGCAATAGTCCAGGCGGGAAACAACGAGGGCTTGAGTGACTGTGCGTAGGGCATCCCGATCCAGAAAGGGGCGCAACTGGCGTATCAGGCGAGCCTGATGAAAAGCCCCCCTGGCCTCCTCCACCTCCTTCTCAGATTCCCCGGACTCAGCTGTTGGGAACACAGGCTGGCACGGAATCATGACAGAGGGAGGGCTTGAAAGCTAAAGTGTAGTTAAAGGAACTGGGTTTCTTTAACTTAAAGGAGAGAAGGCTAAAGAGAGTCACAATAGCTATCTTCAGATACACGAAGGGGCATGAAGTGATGTCCTAGGGAAGAGGAAGTACATTTATTTTCCAAGGTGCCTGAGGGGAAGACAAGAACTATGTAAGTAGGTAGGAGCTTTTCAGAAGGAGATCCAAGCTCAAAATAAGGAAGAATTTCTTGACCACAAGATCTATGAAGTCACAGAAGAGCCTCCCTCCTGAAGCTGGGGAGCTCCATTGCTGCTGGTTTTCAAGCAAAGGTTGGTCAGCTGTAAGTCTGGGAGGGTCTGAGGAGCCCTGCCCTGGGTGAGGAGATTGGACTAGAAAACCACCAAGGTGTATCAGTTCCATCACTTCCTGTCTGGTTTACCAGTGCATTCATTTCATTGTAGGCCAAACTTTAGTGCCCCGTCATCTAGAATCAGTGGTTGTTTGCTGGCCACCATGTCAGGCCTCTGGGGGCTGGGCTTTTATTTTTTAAACAGATTTACTGATGGAATGGTGAAAAATGTTTTTGTGTGTTTAATTTTACAGATGTGCAGACAATTATAGGCTTTTTCCTTTCCTTTTTTAAACAGTTTTTTTAAAAAGAAAAAGACAGTAACCAGAAGAGTGATAAAACCCTTCCTTCCTTCCTTCCTTCCTTCCTTCCTTCCTTCCTTCCTTCCTTCCTTCCTTCCTTCCTTCCTTCCTTCCTTCCTTCCTTCCTTCAGTCCTTCCTTCCTTCCGTCCATCCGTCCTTCCTTCCTCCCTCCCTCCCTCCCTCTCTCTCTCCCTCCCTTCCATCTCCTGATGAAAAGTTCTTATTCTCAAAATCCCATCCCCAGAGAAAAAATTACTTTCCTGGTACCGGTGGGTGTATGTGTGCCTATACATCCACAGGCAGGGAGATAAAGAAGCAACAGATTTCACCAGACATGCTTGGAAAGAGAGGCCCAGAGAGAAGAGTACCCCATGACTATGTCCAACTGGAGGAAAAATTCAGAATTGGGTTTCTTCAGCCAGCATCACTTTCGGCAGATCTGGTGGTGGTGGTGACATTAAACTGCTTTAAAATGCAGTGAGGAAAATCCCCAAGTCTAACACATCTGCAGGGCAACTGTGGGATAAGAATAAACTTATCAAGTAGGTACTCATCTGGGTCCTGGTTGTCCAGACAGTTTTCTGACCCGGTGACTGCATCCCCTTCCTTCGTTCATGGCCTGGTTGCATCTTAGATTCAGGGTTGCAGTCACAACTGCAAGTACTCTAGAAAGAGTACAGAGAAGAGCAACAAAGATGATTAGGGGACTGGAGGCTAAATCATATAAGGAAAGGCTGCTGGAATTGGGTATGTCTAGTTTAATGAAGAGAAGGACGAGGGGGGACATGATAGCAGTATTCCAATATCTCAGGGGCTGCCCCAAAGAAGAGGGAGTCAAGCTATTCTCCAAGGCGCCTGAAGGCAGGACAAGAAGCAACGGATGGAAACTGATCAAGGAGAGAAGCAACCTAGAACTAAGGAGAAATTTCCTGACAGTTAGAACAATTAACCAGTGGAACAACCTGCCTCCAGAAGCGGTGAATGCTCCAACACTGGAAGTTTTTAAGAAGAGACTGGACAGCCATTTGCCCGAAATGGTATAGGGTTACCTGCCTGAACAGGAGGTTGGACTTGATGACCTCCAAGGTCCCTTCCAACTTTATTATTATTATTATTATTATTATTATTATTATTATTATTATTATTATTATTATTATTATTATTATTATTATTATTATTATTATTATTATTATTATTATTATTATTATTACTATTACTATTACTATTACTATTACTATTACTACTACTACTTCTACATATAAACAATGGTTGCTGGAATTGGATATGTCTAGTTTAATGAAGGACTAATGAAAAGAAGTGTGATGACAGCAGTGCTCCAACATCTCAGGGGCTGCCACAAAGAAGAGGGAGTCAAGCTATTCTCCAAAGCTCCTGAAGGCAGGACAAGAAGCAATGGATGGAAACCAATCAAGGAGAGAAGCAACTTGGAACTAAGGAACAATTAATCAGTGGAACGACTTGCCTTCAGAAGTTGTGGATGCTCTAACACTGGAAGTTTTCAAGAAAAGATTGGGCAATTATTTGTCTGAAATGGTATAGAGCACTGGTGGCGAACCTATGGCCTGGGTGCCAGAGGCAGCACTCAGAGCCCTCTCTGTGGGCATGCACACCGTCACCCCAGCCCCAACATCTCCATGGCCCCCTCCTCACCAGCAGCCCCCTCAGAGGAGAGTCACCCCGGGCGCAGCCTGCGTGGAGCAGCGCAGCCAAGGACATGGCAGCCGGGCAACGGGGACAAGACTCTGCCCTCGTGCCCCATCGCGTACAGATGATGCTGCGGGGCACGGACAGAGGGCATGGCCACCATGACATTGCTGGGCTGCCTGGGAGATCTGCTGTGGCGGGCCGTGGAGGTCGTGGGTGGCCCTGCGGGCAGGAGAGGCGGGGCCGGGCAGGGGCGAGGCGTTTTTTGGGCACTCGGTCTCTAAAAGGTTCGCCATCACTGGTATAGAGTTTCCTGCCTGAATAGAGGGTTGGACTAGAAGATCTTCCAACTCTCTTATTCTGTTATCCCAGGCCAGCTGCTTTATTGAGGTCTGCCTTCACATGTTCTAAAGCAAGTTTGGGGGAAGAAATTGAAGTGCTCTTCAGCCTTATAACTTCCCAGTAGTTAGCGTGAATCCTTTTTTTTTTTTTTTTGCTTCTGATAGCTAAGCTCGCAGACATTATTTGCGTGTTGTGCTTCTGTTGTTTCAGAAGCTGAGAGCCTTCCCTACTGAAATGCAATTTTCCAAGATACCAAGATGTTAAGATTGGGACCAGCTGTTGTGTCTGAGTCTCTTTGCCTTAAAACTAGTAATTTCCTCCCTGCAGCCCTTGAAATGCGCTGGTGCATGGCTTTGAGGGACCTGAGTGACACTAATGAGGTGGGAATACCTGCAGGAAGCCCATCGGTGTGCTTTGACAACACGGTAATTGGAGAATTACACACTGAACACGAGCTCTGCCATGGCTCTTGTCAAACCTGACAAGCTTTCTTCTGGCTGGCTTATTTATTTATATTGCCCCAAAGAAACCAGGATTCTGTTTATCTGCCAACTTCTCTTGTGTAGGAATCAGTGCTCAGTCATTGCAGGGTGCAAATATGGCTGACCGCTTTCGCAGCGTTTATTGCCTTATATACAGGTATTCAAATAGCATAAAGTAAGATGGCATCAGCATAGTAACAGCATTTCTATTGGTGAAACCCCTTGCCAATCATTAAGAAGATATCAGCTAAGAGGCCCAAGACAGAGAGCAGTTTCTACCACATCCTGTTGATGTAACCAGGATGATATCATGTGAACCAGGTGATATCATTGTATCAGCCTGGGGTAGTTTCCCACATTGCCATGGTGATGTGAATGGATGAGATCATGTAGAGCAGTGGTTCTCAACCTGTGGGTCGGGACCCCATTTGGGGTCGATCGACCATTTCATGGGGGTTGCCAAGCAAGGCTGTCCGCCATTTTTTTGTCCGCCATTTTTTTTGTCCGCCATTTTCCCCCCCTTTTCCGGCGGGTGCCTTACCTCCCTTGGGCTGGGCCAGCTGGTGGTCGGCCTGCTCCATCTCTGCCGCTTGCCAGCTACGCCTCGGCCGGCGCAGGGGGCAGAACCACGCATGCGCGGCGCTCCCAGGCAGGGAAAGTCCTCGACTTACGACCGGTTGGGTAGTCCTCGACTTACGACCGGTTTAGTCCTCGACTTACGACCGGTTTAGTCCTCGACTTACAACCGGTTTAGTCCTCGACTTACAACCGGTTGGGGTCGCGGCATTAAAAAGGTTGAGAACCACTGATGTAGAGAGAAGAGGCACGCAGGCGTTGGAAGGGCAGTTTGCTACTCACGACCTCTACCTGGCCCCTATCTCTACACTCTTGCACTGAAAATTTTAATTCAGGCCAAAGATGATGAGGATAGCAATGTCTTGGCAAAACCAGAGTGTTACACCACTCAGGGAGGATCTGCAAGGCTGTGTGCCCAAAACTCGTGCAGTTTTTGGTGGTTATGACTGCATGATCAAACTCCCCTCTTTGTGCTTTGCAAAGAATGGTGGAGCTTTGTTGTGGGTTGTGGCTGCCATCTTGACTTTTTTTTTTTGACTCCCCCGTGGGAAGAATGTTTTGCCTGCCGGTCTGAAGAAGGACATTGTCCCAGAGACTCCTGGGGTGCATTTGGCCAAGGTTTGTACCCTGTTGCTTTGCTATAGGGAATGCAGGTTGAGGAGGTTGAGGAATCCAGGCTCAAGAAGAAGGCTGGGAGAGTGGAGGAATGGTTTCACTGCGCTTTCCGAAGACATCAAAGGAGTCAAGGTCAGATGTCTCTTGAAAAGAGCTGAGTTTGGAGGTTTCATTGGACTTCATTAAATAAAGACTAATTTTTGTGCATCACTTAACCTCAGCCTTTTCCCAATTAAATACGACATTTTTAATGGCTTGTCTGAGCTTGTCTGAGGCTCATATTTAAGTGATTGTCCACTAGGACTCCGAGATCCCTCTCACAGTTACTACTATTGAGCAAGGTACTCCCTATACTACACCTGTACATTTGGTTTTTCTTGCCATTGAATTTCATTTTGTTAGATAGCGCCCATTTCATTCCAACGTGGCCGATTTCATTCCAATGTGGCCTAACATTGTCCAGCCACCGTTTTGCCTATAAATCAGGAATGGAACAGGTTTTTGGAAGGGGTATCCCCTTGCCTTCTTCTTCCTGTGGCTGAGAGGTCAACCAGCTGGCCTCATGCTCAAGGCAGGCTAGAACTCATGGTGCCCTTAACCACTCCATCGAAGTGGCTTTTGAGCTCTTATAAATTGCTGGTTAAAATAGCTCTGTTGAAGTTTGAGAAACTGCAGACAGACAACAGAGTCTTGCACATTCAGAATCTGCATCCGGCTTGGATATACAAATTTGGAACACTGTTGAACCACATTGAGGGTGTTTTCCTTGCTTTGATTAGGCAAGCGAGTATCTAGCTTTGCAGGCAGAGAAAGAACAAAAGCCTGGAATTCATTCTGGATCATGATCAGATTTTCCTCCCACTCTGCTTGGACACACCAGCAGGCATGGGAACCATCCAGGAACCAGCAGAGCCTAGACAAAGAGCATCTCAGATCTTCCATTTGAAGCATTTCCTGACCTACCTCCTTCCTCTATTTTTTCTAGAAATAAATCCATTGAAGGGCTGCACAATTCCTGTGGCCTGCTGACAATAGGACCCTCTATTCAGACACAGCCTGAATTTATTTTTATTTTGTTATTTTCTTTTGCCCACCTAATTCCCATGACTCTTAGTGGCTTCACAGTATTAAAAGAACAACAGGAATGGAGACACGAGTTCAGTCTTTCACAATGCAGGATTCCTCTTCCAATCCTGGATTTTTCCCCTCCTGATCTTTGTTTGTAATTGTGCATCTGAATTCATTCACCTGGTCTGTATCTGGATTGTGTCAGGATCAGCTGCTCCTCAAGATAATTGATGCATGGCATCCTTTGAGTGCATGTAATTATTTTTTGGAACCTTGTGTTAAACAGCTTGGGTAAAGGGGATTAGTTTCCCAAGGATTTCCTTGGGAAATCCTGCAGAGTAGAGGTCCCCAACCTTTTGGGCACCGGGGACCGGTTCCGTGGAGAAAGGTTTTTCCACGGACTGGAGAGTGCATGATTTTGTGTGCTGCCTGCATCCCGCAGATGGGGTTTTCCTTGTTTGTGTGGACTGGTTGCTGGCATGCCACGGACCGGTACCGGTCCATGGCCTGGGGGTTGAGGGCCCCTGCTGCAGAGGATTATAATGCAAATTTGTAAAATGTGTAAATCTCAAATTTGGGAAAGAGGTAGCTGAAGTATAGTGATCGTATTCATAGTTTGCTCCTCTTGTAGCTGATACTTGCTTAGTTGTGCCCAACGAACTCCAACATCATAGTTGCAGCCGAAAGTGGGGTTTTTTTGAGGGGGGGGGATTTGAAAGAGTTAAGAGATTGTCTGTGATCACAGAATTGGAGTACAGTCTCTTTTTAAGGGTGGAACAAAGAAGGCATGGCTTTGACTGCATAGTTGTGGCTATCCTCTCTCCCCCCCACTCCCACCCATACAGTTTATATTCCTACCTGCAGATGGTAAGCATTGTCTTCCAGCATACCTTGATTTGATTTTTGCTTAGTGTAGAAGCCACTCACAACTATTTAGCCAGTTTCTAACCCAGGATTTCTCAAACTTAGCAACTTGAAAACACGTAGACTTCAACTCCCACAATTCCTCAGCCAGCAAGAGGAGGGAGTTGAAGCTCACATGTCTTAAAGTTGTCAGGTTTGAGACATAATATCAGGCTTGTCCCAACTAGATTCCTAGGAAAGAATGACCCTTGACTCTATTTGGTTGAAGTGATAGGTTCTTTTTCTAGGAACCATTGGTTGTGACAAAAGCAGCCTAGAACTAACGTTCCTTCACAAAAGATTACAAACTTTCCCCTTTCCTCCCGCCCCTTCCCTCTTGACGGACTCATCTTCGACCAATGGCATGCCGCATAGGTGTTTTGGGAAATGCTCAGATGTTTGGTGCAATTCACGTTCGTTTCTCAGGCTCTGCGGCCTTGAAGACTGGAACAAGCTGGTTCTCACACCTCTGGTTTCAGTTGAGCCTGTCATCCCCCCTCACTTTTGGTGCCAATTTCCTATTTTCTCCCCGACCCCCCACGATGGATGGCAGAATGCCAATGAGGCATCAAGCTGAAGATGGCAGATCTGACACAAACTGTTCTAACCTCTACCATCACACATCATTACTCATAAGAACACCTTTGTTGCAAATGAAGTATTCTAGAACAGGGGTCCCCAACCTTGAACACTTTATGACTTGTGGACTTCAACTCCCAGAAATCCTCAGCCAGCATGGCTGGCTGAGGAATTCTGGGAGTTGAAGTCCACAAATGGATGGCTTAACGTTGAAGTCCACAAGTGGATGGCTTAACGTTTGATAATGGAGAATTTTGCGCCACACCAGCACACTCATGGGGGTCAACGGGCACCTGACAGAGCAGCCATCTTGTACATGTGCTGACTATATGCTCTCAGAATTCTGTACCAACTCCTGTCCCCAGATGTTGGCTTCTGCAACATTAAAAGACTTTTTAGCAACATTAAAAGTGCTAAAAAGGTTGGCACTGGTGCCCCTGCACGTGGGCTACCATTTGCCAAAGCTTTGTGTCCCTCCATTAGGAGTAGCTGTGTTAGGTCTAGTGCAAGGGAGGCCTTGCCTTTGATCTGTAATCAATCAACAAATAAAGGAAAGCTCCTTCTCTGGCTAGAAACAGTTTTGTATCCAGGTAACTGCTCATTGATCACTATGGTAACCAAAGCACAGTTCACAAAGAAGCAAAATGGGAAAATCTTGGGTTTTCCTTATCTCGCTCAGCTACAAGGAAAGGCCAGCTACAAGGAAAGGCCAAAGCTTTGCTCTGAATGCAAAGCTGGACGTGATGTATGGCCACAGAAAGGAAACCACCCCTTCCTAGCCCAAGAACTGGAGATGTCATTCTGTGGTGGTGTGTTAGACTTGGGCATGGGGTCAAAAAAAAGTCAAAATGGCAGCTGTAGAAACCACTGGTTTTTTTTTAATACACGTTGCACACAATGCTCAGGAGAAGAAACCCTTTGGGATAGAATTTCTGAGTGGTTGGCCCATTTATAAAATGTCTGCCTTGCCAGGAGACAAAATGAAGGCCACAACTGCAACAAGGCTCCATTTATTGGAAACTAAGCTGTTTCTAGCATTCCAATGGGACCTTATTTGCAGCAAAGTTGGTCTTGCAAATAGATATGGAGTTAGAGCAGATGTTGAAAAGTGAACTGGTGGAGACTAGATTAGTGTTAAAATGGGAGACCACCAGAAAACACCAGGGCTGATGGGCTGGACTTAGGGACATCTGCAGCCTGGAGGGCAAGATTGAAGCTCCACCTGTTTTTTTAATGTGTATCACTCTGTTGAAGGAAAATTCTTCATCACGGTTCAGTCCAAGCCGGGAATAAACAACATGGTGACTGCTTTAGAAGGAAGGTTGTAGTTTATTGATGAGGAGAGTCAGACAGAAAGATGGCTCTGGAAGAAAAGAGAGAGAGCACATGTAGGGAGTGGGTTTTTATACCTTCTGGAGCCTTTTGTTTGGAGTTGTTCCTATGGCATGAACTTTGACCTGAGTGTGAGTGTGCCCTTTGGCATCTGTGGGTTAATCCCATTATGTCCTGTCTTAGAGTTTGGGTGGGGTATGTAGATTTTAGGTGTCTTTGTCTTCCTAAGCTTCTAGCTGGGGGCCTCCAACCTTCCTGGATTATTTATATCTGCATTTCTACAGAGCTGGTTTCTGCTTGGGGGAGGGAGACTTGAGGCTATTAAGAAAAAAGTGGGCATGCTTTTCTGCCTCTTTAAGATCCTTTGAGGAAATATATTTTTCTGCCCTTTTAATATTTCCTTCTCTGGGGGGGGGGCTGACTTCCCACAACGCCATCACGGCTGCCATGGCAAACCTCTGTTTTGGCTGTTGCTATAGGAATCCTATAGACATGTCCATAAAGTCACCAGAAATCAAGTCGAGGGAATCTTTTCATTTTTTTTTCAGCAAGCTAACAAAGGAAGCATTTATCACAGCAAGTGCTGTAGTCATAACAGAGGGATGGAAACTCCCAGTTCAGAGTTGATGCATTTGAACACCAGATTCAGGAGGCAAATGCCACAGCAAGATTGTGAGCTCCCTGAATGTGTCCGCATAGCTTTCAATGGAAATGAAGGAAACTCTTTCATCAACCCTGTGGAATGAACTTCCCCCAGAGATCCGGATTATTCCGGATCTCCCCTCCTTCCGCCGTGCCCTCAAGACATGGCTTTTCCATCAAGCGGGATTGGCCTAGGGGGGGGATTGTATAGGGATTTTAATAGGGATTTTATAACTTTTCTAAAAATAACAGGCTTATTTAATATATATTTTAATTGTTTTTAGATATT
>NW_015388192.1:20255-22450 GCF_001527695.2 Protobothrops mucrosquamatus | reverse complement strand
GCCTAGGGGGGGGATTGTATAGGGATTTTAATAGGGATTTTATAACTTTTCTAAAAATAACAGGCTTATTTAATATATATTTTAATTGTTTTTAGATATTTATTGTATAGTTCCGTTTTTATTGCCTGTAAGCCGCCCTGAGTCCTTCGGGAGAAGGGCGGGGTATAAATTAAAGTAATAAATAAATAAATAAATAAATCCATCTAGAAAAGTCAAAATGGCAGGTCTTTGGTGTTTGGTTTTTGGTGTTACCCATCTTATGTGTTTTGACGTTTCTATAATGGTTTGTGGGAATGATCAAAGGAGACAGCAGGAAGAGCCATAGCCAGAGAAAAAAATTCTGGTAAAAGGATTATATATTTAGTTCATTGATATGGGCTTCCTGTCTGGTCTACCTCGCAAGGCCAACAGTTTTAATGTCACCAGATACAATAATCATTTACTGTGCAAATAAGAAAGCATTTTAGCTATCTGGGAATCTTTCTTTTGTACAAACTTCAGCAGGGGTCTTCAAACTTGGCCCGTTTATGACTTGTGGACTTCAACTCCCAGAATTCCTCAGCCAGCGTGCCTAGCTGAGGAATTCTGGGAGTTGAAGTCCACAAGTCATAAAAGGGCCAAGTTTGAAGATCCCTGATCTACAGTATGTCGCCAATACAGGTAATCCTTGACATCTGACCAATTATTTAACGACTGAAGTTATGACAATTTTCTGAAAAGTTGTTTTATAGCCCATAAACCATTTGTGGCAGTCATAAAACATCATGCCTGCACCTCTCTTATGGTCTTATGACTGCATTTTGGGCACTTGGCAACAGGCTTGCCATTACAACTGGTTGCAGCATCCTGGCAGAATTTGCTATTTTATTTTTTTTTGCCATTGGTGAGAATGGATCCACTTAACAACTATGTGATTCACTTAACAACCGGCATAAAATGGTTGAAAAATCAAGTTTGGTCACGTGGATGGTTCAATTTTCAACCACAATGACTTATTAATGAAATTCCCATTCCAATTGTGGTCGCAAGTCAAGGACTACCTTTACAAGTTTTTCTGGAATATTCCCTTCACTTTTTATCTTTTGCACAGTCTGTGGAAGATTTCACAGATTACTGGATTTGCAAACTTGCAAACCTTTACGGTGTTTGCAATTTGGTCTCAAGAATTAGAAAAAAAACCTGAAATCCTGTTACATATTGGAATCCTGTTTGTGCAGAGATGAGATATAATATCTTGCAGAGTGCATACTGTATGGAAAACATTGGACGGCAAATCCTGTGAAAAAGTTTACTTAACAGAACTTTTAATTTAAAAAAGCATCTATATCTTCTGTTGAGTGGTAAGTCAATATTACAACAATCTATATAAATAAAAATGTAAATGTTCGTTTGTTCAAAATCTTAAATCTCTGAAAGTTCTTCACCGATTGCTTTGAAATTTTGACACAATGTTGCATTCGAATACGCGCGTGTTTTTATATACCTATATTATATAGATGTCACACCTGTGACAGGTAAAAACATGGTTTTTTGAAAAATAGCGCCATCTGTTGGACGTAAAAGCAACACACGCTTTTACCAGACTGAGCCACAGCAACGCGTGGCCTTGTACAGCTAGTAAACAATAAAAAACAATCTTATTGCTTTAAATAAACAGAGTTCAAAGCTTTTTTTAAAAAAAATATCTGCAGTATTCTTTTAAAAAAGGAGTTTGATTTACCTCTTAATGCTTCTCCATAGTTTATTCAGATTTTATTATTTGGTTTATTGGCTCCTGATCTATAACTATCACATGTAAAAATTCTGAATTTTTTAATTTCAGTGGTTCCTAAACCAGTGATCCATTTTATAGGAAACTGAAAGAAGTTGATACAATTGGATACTAATTATTTATATGATTTGTGTAATAAAGAAGCACAACTGAATATCTTGTTTGGTAAATTAATAGGTTACTTTTTAAAATATGATTTTTCCTATGATCTTATAATATAGTAAAGTATATTGGGCACTTTGGAGAAAGTTTAATAAGGTTTGGTTAAAATTACTTTGCTGTTGTAGAGGAGACCCAGACATTGGAATAATAACTTATATTTGAACTCATTTCATTTTTGTTACTAGGGGGTTGATACCAATAAGATTCTCAAAATTAGAGAGATTGCTGAGTGTTATACATGTGTCTATAGTTGGCTAATACC
>NW_015388192.1:15696-20054 GCF_001527695.2 Protobothrops mucrosquamatus | reverse complement strand
GTATATTGGGCACTTTGGAGAAAGTTTAATAAGGTTTGGTTAAAATTACTTTGCTGTTGTAGAGGAGACCCAGACATTGGAATAATAACTTATATTTGAACTCATTTCATTTTTGTTACTAGGGGGTTGATACCAATAAGATTCTCAAAATTAGAGAGATTGCTGAGTGTTATACATGTGTCTATAGTTGGCTAATACCCCAGTATTTTAAATCAGAATATCTACACTTATAGATTTTGAGCAGGGAAGATGGCCGAAAGAATTATCATACAACATAAGAAAGGAGAAGATTACAACAGATTGGCAGCCAGATTCTTAATATGTGTAACAACAACAACAACAAGAATAATAATAATGTTGGAAGGGATCTTGGAGGTCATCTAATCCAATTCCCCCCCCCTCCTCCTCCTCCTCCTCCTCCTCCTCATTATTATTATTATTATTATTATTATTATTATTATTATTATTATTATTATTATTATTATTATTATTATTATTATTATTCTTCACACAGTCAGCCAGATGTTCAGACTGGATTTGGCATTTTTGTCTACCTATTGAGTTCTTACCTGGGGTAGGCAGATGTGAATGTTTGATGGTGTTACAGATATCGCAGGATGGAAGCTGTCCCCAGTAAAGCTGCCTTTTGCAATTGACTGACAATTATTCTGTTGTACAGTTGTATGTATTTGTCCTTTCCTTTTGTTAATTGATTTAAGTTAATAATTGATTAAGTAAATAATTGATTGGGGTTCCCTTTCACTGGACATCTGCTGAGAATGCTTTGATTTGGATACCAATACTACCCAGGAAGGAATGGAGTTGATGGCCGCAGGGGTCTCTTCCTTCTGCATAATAGACAGTGTGGGAAGTCATGCTCCATCTTCTGTCCTGGAACACAGGTTGGTCTATTGTTCTTTATAGACTTGTAATTGGATATGTCTTTATAGATGGCACACAACTGATCGAAGAAACTGGTCAGAATAATTGAATCAACTGGTTGATAATTGCAGAAGTGATTGAAATTTCTTTACAATGATGTATGCTACTGAGAATCATCTCTGTTTTTTTTAATCAAATACAGATTATTATAGTTGGTTGCACAGTCAGCCAGATGTTTCAGATGGATTTGGCATTTTTATCCACCTGTCAAGCCCTTCACAAATACCTGGGACAAGCAGATGTTGTTTGATGATGTTGAAATTATAGTTGCAGGATGAAAGCTGTTCCATGTAAAGCTGATGTCAGAACCCATCTTCTCAGGGGACTCTTTTCTATCTTTAATTCAAACTCTATTTTCTCTGTATTCTGAGTTCTGCCATATTCCTGGAGGGGAGGGGAGAAAAGCACTGTGGGTTATTGCTCTGGTTTCTTCTATCACTACACTGTAACACTTTGCGTTCCTGCATACTTCCTCTGTGAACTATCTTTCCCCTTGATGTCAGCTAGAAAGAGGGGGGGGGGGAGAAGAAAGGAATGCGCCTCCGGCAACTGGCTTATCTCCGTTTCGGAAGGGAAGGTGTGAAGAGCCGACAAAACATCGCCGCAACCCTGAGACAGCCTGGTGTTATTTGCCCTTTCCCACAATGGACTTAACACCTGGGGATTGGCCCAGTTGAACTGTCCTTATGAACCTTTGGGTGGAGTTTGCTTGGGACACTTTTAACCTATTGCTCTGAGCGGGAAACCCTCAGATCCTGTCTATTATGCCTGCTATCAGCTTCTCCTAATAAAAGTTCCTTTCGGAAGAAACTGCTTCCACGAGTTCTGCTTTCTTAGGATGAGGGTTTGAAGTGGGCCCTGATAGCTGCATTTTTTAATTGACTGATGGTGTTCAAGGGGTGTGCCAGATGTTTTTACATTTCACCCAGGGTGCCTGTTACCATTGATACTACCTTTGCTTTCTTTTGCTACAATCCTTATTACTATTTAGATTTCTTACAACTGCCCCACGCCAAAAGACTCTGGGTGGCTTACACTGTCTAATATCCAATTTAAAAATATTAAAAACATGTTCAACAATCAGTACATACAAAAGTCCAATGAGACCTCATTTCCAGTTATTTTTAACACATCTGACATTTTGTTTAAAAAAATGTTATGGGTTAAACTGCAAAGGCAATAGCACTTATCCAACCAAACAAAACTTTGATCCCACTGTTGTTGCCATCATGACTTTTTTGACCATGCCCTGCGGACACAGTTAGTTTGTATATTGCTGTCTAATTTAGAGACTGTTTCTTCAAATAAGCCATTATGTAGATCAAGCGATCATTGTAGAAACCTACCTGAGCTAATTCCCCAAATACCAGAGTAATCAAGGCTGTGAAATCAATGAAACTCTGTAGGTTACTACATTGGCAGGAGTTAAATGCATGCTTTATTCATGCACCTTAAATTTCTCAGATTAGAAAGAGAAGAAGCATTAACAGAGTCTGTTTTATTGTTCAGGAATGTCTACAGATAGAAGAGTAAACAGAATACTTTTCAAAGGTGTTTAGGATAAAGGACTAGTAATATTTTCCCACACCCCAGAAGATGGCATTCCTGGGCTCACTAGGAGTGGAACTATGATGACATTGATTGCACTTCCTGATGACTTTAGATAAAATTGGGATGGGGTAATGTCCAGAATAATCCTGGATCTATTTGGTCTTGGTATATTCCATGGTATCTTCGGACCGGCTACAGCAGTAATAATAATAGTTGGAAGGGACCTTGGAGGTCATCTAGTCCAACCCCCTGCTCAGGCAGGTAACCCTATACCATTTCGGACAAATGGCTGTCCAGTTTCTTCTTAAAAACTTCCAGTGATGGAGCATTCACCGCTTCTGGAAGCAGGTTGTTCCACTGGTTAATTGTTCTAACTGTCAGGAAGTCTCTCCTTAGTTCTAGGTTGCTTCTCTCGTTGATTAGTTTCCATCCGTTGCTTCTTGTCCTGCCTTCAGGCACTTTGGAGAATAGCTTGACTCCCTCTTCTTTGTGGCAGCCCCTGAGATATTGGAATATTGCTATCATGTCCCCCCTCGTCCTTCTCTTCGTTAAACTAGACATACCCAATTGCAGCAGCCTTTCCTTATGTGTTTTAGCCTCCAGTCCCCCTTTTCAACCTTGGAAACGTGAAGAATGTGAACTTCAGCTCCCAGCTTTGCTGACTGGGGAATTTTGGGAGTTAAAGTCCACACCTCTTTAAGCTATCAAAGTTGAGAAACATTGGTATACAAGGATTAGGAGCGGAAGAGACCATGTTTTAATGGATCTTTTCTTTCTTGGTACATTCTGGGTATCTGGGTACAATTCAATTAACTCTTGTTAGGGACCACCTGTCTTCCATAATTTTATTTTATTTATTTATTTATTTATTTATTAAATTTATATAATTTCTGCCTGTCCGAAAAGATCCAGCAGATTTGGCAAGCTCTGGCTATATAACATCATTTGATGCAACTCGGGAAACTGGTCTCCTTTATCGCAGCTTTATGATGTGCCCTCAAAGATTTGTATGTTTCCCTGGTAGACCGCTTGTGAGATGCCTGGTAGTGTTATTTTTCCTGGATTTGTTTTGGCTTTGTGTTAATTGTTTCACACTGGACACGCCTAGTGTTGGGACAGAGCCATTCAATAATAAAATTCATTTAATAATGAAGTATTGTTTTGTAATAAAATTCTCTTTAGTAAAATCATAACATTTCTAAAGCATGCAATGTCAGGAGTATCTGAGTCCCCAAAAAAAGACTGAGTGATGAACAGTAAAGCTTTTATAGGCAATAAATCCTGGGGTTTATAATAATGGCTACCATGCAGATGTTCAGATCTTGGCTTGGTGCCCCAGTGCAATGTGAAGCTGAGTTATTCCCAATGCCACCAAAGGGTGCATTAAGGTTGTAAGTATTAAATTTGCTTGCTGCGATTCTTTCGAAATGCATTTCTGCATGTTCCACTACTGAATATTCATGACTGACTGAAAAAGAATCCCTCTAATGTTTTGTTACATTTGTTATAAAACCTGACACGACAGTTTGTCAGTTAAAATAGTGAAGAGCAAAGAGATTAGTGGAAGCCAAAGCTGTAACATCCATGCAAGCAATTTTTAAGTGGGCTCAACTTTACAATTGGACGTTTCGGTTTTCCCTCCCATTTTGACCTTTGCATTTATTTATTTATTATTTATTTATTTATTATTTTAATTTATATACCGCCCTTCTCCCATAGGACTCAGGGCGGTTCACAGCATATTAAAACAAATAATATACCCAAAATACAAAAAATACACAATACAAAAATACAAAAGAATAAACCCTGATAAAAGCCGAATTAAAACCAAATATTCCCAGCTGTGTTTCCGATTAAAATACTTT
>NW_015388192.1:10050-14106 GCF_001527695.2 Protobothrops mucrosquamatus | reverse complement strand
TAATAAAAGATATTCTTCATGGCAGCTATTCTGGGAGAGTCTCCAATGGCAACCATTTTGTGAGTGCAGCCACTGCATATTCTCAAACCTGTAATGTGTCCCCAGTTCAGAAGCGTTCTCTTTCCTTAACCCAGTGGTTCTCAACCTTTTTAATGCCGTGACCCCAACCGGTCGTAAGTCGAGGACTAAACCGGTCGTACGTCGAGGACTAAACCGGTCGTAAGTCGAGGACTACCCAATCGGTCATAAGTCGAGGACTTTCCCTGCCTGGGAGCGCCACGCATGCGTGGTTCCGCCCCCTGCACCGGCCGAGGCATAGCTGGCAAGCGGCAGAGACGGAGCAGGCCGACCACCAGCTGGCCCAGCCCAAGGGAGGTAAGGCACCTGCTGGAAAAGGGGGAAAAAATGGCTGACAAAAAAATGGCTGACAAAAAAAATGGCGGACAGCCTTGCTTGGCGACCCTCGTGAAATGGTCGATCGACCCCAAATGGGGTCCCGACCCATAGGTTGAGAACCACTGCCTTAACCCCATCATTTTTCTAAGTCAGCTGCCAAAGCCCCATGGATGACCATCATCTGACCATGGAAAACCTATGATGAATAAAAATAAATAATGATGTTTTTTGTACTTTTTTTCTTTCCTAAATACTTCCTATATATGCCATCAAATGAATCACTGTCATACTTAGTTTTAAGGCCCCTGTATAATACTTTTGCAATATTTTTCACACAGGATTAAAAAAAAAAGAGCAATCACTAACCCATTACACAATTCCATCCTAAGGTAACATTTGTGATTGTGATTTGACTTAGCTTCATATGTCTGCTCATCCTTGTCTTTCTCCCGTTTCTGTGTTTCCCAATTTCTTTCTACAAAATCACGCATAGCTTTTTCAGGCAACTCCAGAAAGGAAGTGATAACCAGAATAATGCAACTTTCCTAATCCAATATTAGAATTGCCATGGAAACAACTTAGCCAGACAGAGAGATCAGATGAATCCACAGATAAAGCTTAGAGCAAGGGGAAAAGGATTACTTACACAGTCTAGCCTTGAGAAACAAAATAACAATAGCATTTCCAACAGCATTTCTTAACTGTGCAACCGATTTCACATTTCTCATAATGCAGAATGTTACATTCTGCTATGAATAGTGGAAGTCCATGGTGACTTCACGCCAATTCCATATTTTTTTTTTGTTAGCAAAATGTCATGCTTCTCTGATCTTCAGGAAATCAACCTGGGTCCAATTACTAGCCATTTAATTTGTCATAATGCCATCTCAAATCAGACTGTCCACTTTTTTAAATTTCCAAAAGGAGAAGGTTATTGTCTCTAAAAAACCCCCCTGCATCACTAAATCTGATCAGAAAAAAGTCAATAGCAAATCTAATAGCAACATCTATGATACAGACTCGTTGGGCTGAACCATTGTTGAGTTGAGCCTCCGTCATAGGGCAGGTGTGAGAACTGTCCTCACAGTTATCTCAGCCAACTGGATATCCATCAGGAATCCCCTCCCCTCCTCTGAAGGACCAGCCTCCTTCTTGGACCATTAGCAAAAGAAAAAAAAATTGTTACGAGGCGGGAATACAATCATGCAATTATGACCTCCTTCTTGACTTTTTGGACCTCCTCTGTGGATGCTTCTGCTGCCAGAGAAGCTGGTTCCCAAAAGAAAAAAAAAAAAAGATCTCCAGCATGTGTCCAGCAGACAAAATGCTGCACATTGACCTTGCTGCAGTTTCCAAACATTTGTTCCCAGGAATAGCAGAACATCTGGAGGGACCTCACGGATTGCCAAATCCTTCTTGCAGGCACCTACCCCAAGGAAGGCAGATTCTCACGGAGCCTCGTTAAATGGATTGATTGGAAGATAAAAAAGGGGGAGGGGTAGCTACAGAAAGTCTTGGTAACTGCATATTCTTCTCTAGTATCCCAGTTGGTGTCAGGCTGGGATTCCTTGATCTTCCTCCTAACTGTCTGCAGATGCAGTGGGGAGATGACATCTCATTTTTTGAGCTTAAAGACCTCAGCAATATTGTTGCATCCTCAGAGTCCTGCCCTCTGCAACATCTTGCTCCCCCATGTGAGGTTGGCCCTGACCCTCCTATCTTCTCATAAGGGCCTAAAGACATGGCTGTGCCAGTCAGCTTGGGGCCCCAGTGGGGGAACTGCGCAATGGAGGTGGTTGATTGAGTAATAACAGATCCCACCTCCTCCCCACTCTGTCCCACCCTCCCCATGTGTTTTTGGTTTTAAGGTTTAATTTTAACATTTTTGTTTTAACTAAGATGTAACTGTAAGCCGCCCAGAGTTACCCTATGGTAAGATGGTTGGCCAATTAATTTTTAAAATAAAATAAATAAATGTATTCATTTATAATGACTACAGATCTCCCTTTCAAACAGGAGATAGCAACTTAGACTGATATACTGCTCCATAGTGCTTTATCCCACTTTCTGAGCAGTTTACAAATGTCAGCATACTGCCCCCAACAACCTTGTTCCTCATTTTACAACCTTGGAAGGAGGGAAGGCTGGGTCAACCTTGAACAGTTCAGGATCAAACTCCTGGCTGTGGGCAGAGTTAGCCTGTCATACTGCGTTTTAACCACTGACCCACCAAGTAAGATTTTCTCACTTTTCAGCACATAAAAAAAGCAGATTGCAGAATTTACTTTTAGTTGAAATATCATCTATATCACAGAGAAATTCCTGCCCATGGAGTCCTCCACTCTCACTTTTAGTCATGGCTTGGTCCAGATGGACTTGGTCCATCTGGTTTCTTTAATGCTAGTTCTCTCTTCTTCATATCTTTGGAGAAAGGTTTTATAAAGTAAGTAATGATGTTGATTTTATAGTCATTAAACTTTTATTGGCTCTCTTCAGACAATAACCGTATACTGAACTTACACATATCTAGTGGCTGGCCTGATTTCATATATGAACATTATGAAATTTAGAACTGAAGCAAAGTTTAGGAATGGCTTTGTCTGTGTCGGGATGGTCAATCTTGCACATTTTCACACACACACACACACACACACACACACACACACGTATGACACTCCTATTTAAGAATGCTCTGGCTTTTCTTTTTCACTTGGGCTTTTCTGCTTCATTTGGGCTTTCCCCCAGACTTCTGCAAATGCAGATGCTAGTAAAAGATTAACCATCTCAGAAATGGTCATTAGGGCCATTTCACACAGTTGCCCACTTGCCCATCCAAGCGTGAAGCTCAGCAGGTGACTTTGGGCTGTCCAACCTCATCTACCTCCCAAGAGTTGTTGTGGGGAATAAAATTAGGAAAGAAAAACAGTGCTTTCACTCAGATAGACAATTTAATATATAAAGTCCTCGGAATGGTATTCCTGATCATCAACAGAAGAGCAGAGGCGCAGAGTAGGTGTATCATTTTTTGTTGAACTCCATAGAGACACCAGGCAAATATCATTAGTTATATGGTAGTAATAATAATAATAATAATAATAATAATAATAATAATAATAATAATAATAATAATAATAATAATAATAATAAAGTTGGAAGATACCTGGGAGGTCATCTAGTCCAACCCCCTGCTCAGGCAGGAAACCCTATACCATTTCAGACAAATGGCTGTCCAGTCTCTTAAAAATTTTCAGTGTTGGAGCATTCACCACTTCTGGAGGTAGGTTGTTCCACTGGTTAATTGTTCTAACTGTCAGGAAGTTTCTCCTTAGTTCTAGGTTGCTTCTCTCCTTGATTAGTTTCCATCCGTTGCTTCTTGTCCTGCCTTCAGGCGCCTTGGAAAATAGCTTGACTCCCTCTTCTTTGTGGCAGCCCCTGAGATATTGGAAGATTGCTATCATGCCCCCCCCTCGTCCTTCTCTTCATTAAACTAGACATACCCAATTCCAGCAACCTTTCCTTATATGCTTTAGCCTCCAGTCCCCTAATCATCTTTGTTGCTCTTCTCTGTACTCTTTCTAGAGTCTCAACATCTTTTTTACATCGTGGTGACCAAAACTGGATGCAGTATTCCAAGTGTGGCCTTACCAAGGCATTGTAAAG
>NW_015388192.1:7624-8859 GCF_001527695.2 Protobothrops mucrosquamatus | reverse complement strand
GAACTGTTGTAAGTTGAAGGCTACTTGTATCTCAGCTGAGTTCTGGCTGGGATTCCTTGATCCTCCTCCTAACTGCCTCTGTGGCAATTGAAGAAGTGAGTGCTCACTTTCCTGATGAATTCTAACCTAATTAAGAAAGAATGTGCAGGTATTCCAAATACCTTGTTGTATTTAGCAAACTGCATCTCCTCAGGGTTACCTGTGTCTGCTGTTAGGGCATCACCTGAAACAACTAAAAATCTGATTCTTCAAAAGGCAACACAGCTGATCCTACGTTTGCAGAAGACACCTGAAACACGCAAGCTCATGGGCCATGAATGTTTTCTCTTTCATTCTCAAATTTTATTTTCTATAATGTTTGAAATTATATTATTGTATTGCATTGCATTGCATTAATTATATATTATATTATACTATACCAGTGGTGGCGAACCTATGGCACGGGTGCCAGAGGCAGCACTCAGAGCCCTCTCTGTGGGCACGCGCACCGTCGCCCCAGTCCTAGGCCTTCAGCTGGGTTTTATAAAACCTTTTCGCTTTAGGCCTCCGCCGCCGTGTACAAAACAAAAGGTTCAATCAATCACTCAATTTTAACCTCGTGGAAAAAAAAAAGATCTCGCAAAGTTGGAATTGATTGATTGAACTTTTTAGTCCCACCCAGTCTGCTGTTACCACTGCAGCCATGCCCACCCAATGAGCCATGCCCACCCAATGGGCCACACCCACCTAATGGGCCACACCCACCCAGCACCCGACGATGCATAAGTGGGTTTTGGGTTGCAGTTTGGGCACTCGGTCTCTAAAAGGTTCGCCATCACTGTACTATAGTATACTATACTATACTATACTATACTATACTATACTATACTATACTATACTATACTATACATATTATTATATTATATCATATCATATCATATCATATCATATCATCATATCATATCATATCATATCATTATATTATATTATTATATTATATTAATTATATTATATTATATTATATTATATTATATTATATTATATTATATTATATTATATTATATTATATTATTATATTATATTATATTATATTATATTATATTATATTATATTATATTATATTATATTATATTATATTATATTATTATATTATTATATTATATTATATTATATTATATTATATTATATTATATTATATTATATTATATTATATTATATTATATTATATTATATTATATTATATTATATTATATTAT